>NW_026543008.1:15000-73287 GCF_028750875.1 Macrosteles quadrilineatus | reverse complement strand
CTGGTATGAGTAAAAGTTTTTATGTCAGCTTGGTGGTTGAGTGATTATAGTACTGCTGTACTCGCCTTGTAATTAGAAGGTAGCTGGTTTGATTCTATGTTACTTTGTTTGTATTACCTGTCACTAGTTTGGTATTACTAATTTAATTAATCTTTGTCACAGGTGTACGAGGCTGCTGGGCTGGCCAATGCTGACAGTTTTATCCGACAGTTCCCTGATGGCTACAGTACCATTCTGGGGGAGAGAGGAGTTACCGTGTCTGGGGGCCAGAAACAGAGGATAGCTATCGCCCGCGCTCTACTGAAAATCCCATCCATCCTCATACTAGACGAGGCTACCAGGTCAGTTGCAAGGGAATGACTTGATCGTAAAACATGTTAAAATGTAACATGTAAAAATGTAACATGTGGAAATATAAGTAGTTAAAATGTAACATGTTAAAATGTAACGTGTTAAAATGTAACATTTTAAAATGTAACATGCTTAAATGTAACGTGTTAAAATGTAACATATTAAAATGTAACATGTAAAAATGTAACATGTAAAATTGTAACCTTTTAAAATGTAACATGCTTAAAGGTAACTTGTTAAAATGTAACATATTAAAAACGTTATGAGTACTGGTATGAGTAAAAGTTTTTATGTCAGCTTGGTGGTTGAGTGATTATAGTACTGCTGTACTCGCCTTGTAATTAGAAGGTAGCTGGTTTGATTCTATGTTACTTTGTTTGTATTACCTGTCACTAGTTTGGTATTACTAATTTAATTAATCTTTGTCACAGGTGTACGAGGCTGCTGGGCTGGCCAATGCTGACAGTTTTATCCGACAGTTCCCTGATGGCTACAGTACCATTCTGGGGGAGAGAGGAGTTACCGTGTCTGGGGGCCAGAAACAGAGGATAGCTATCGCCCGCGCTCTACTGAAAATCCCATCCATCCTCATACTAGACGAGGCTACCAGGTCAGTTGCAAGGGAATGACTTGATCGTAAAACATGTTAAAATGTAACATGTAAAAATGTAACATGTGGAAATATAAGAAGTTAAAATGTAACATGTTAAAATGTAACGTGTTAAAATGTAACATTTTAAAATGTAACATAATTAAATGTAACGTGTTAAAATGTAACATATTAAAATGTAACATGTAAAAATGTAACATGTAAAATTGTAACCTTTTAAAATGTAACATGCTTAAAGGTAACTTGTTAAAATGTAACATATTAAAAACGTTATGAGTACTGGTATGAGTAAAAGTTTTTATGTCAGCTTGGTGGTTGAGTGATTATAGTACTGCTGTACTCGCCTTGTAATTAGAAGGTAGCTGGTTTGATTCTATGTTACTTTGTTTGTATTACCTGTCACTAGTTTGGTATTACTAATTTAATTAATCTTTGTCACAGGTGTACGAGGCTGCTGGGCTGGCCAATGCTGACAGTTTTATCCGACAGTTCCCTGATGGCTACAGTACCATTCTGGGGGAGAGAGGAGTTACCGTGTCTGGGGGCCAGAAACAGAGGATAGCTATCGCCCGCGCTCTACTGAAAATCCCATCCATCCTCATACTAGACGAGGCTACCAGGTCAGTTGCAAGGGAAAGACTTGATCATAAAAATGTTAAAATGTAACATGTAAATATGTAAAATGTAAAAATGTAGACGACGACGACGACGACGACGACGACGACGACGACGACGACGACGACGACGACGACGACGACGACGACGACGACGACGACGACGACGACGACGACGACGACGACGACGACGACGACGACGACGACGACGACGACGACGACGACGACGACGACGACGACGACGACGACGACGACGACGACGACGACGACGACGACGACGACGACGACGACGACGACGACGACGACGACGACGACGACGACGACGACGACGACGACGACGACGACGACGACGACGACGACGACGACGACGACGACGACGACGACGACGACGACGACGACGACGACGACGACGACGACGACGACGACGACGACGACGACGACGACGACGACGACGACGACGACGACGACGACGACGACGACGACGACGACGACGACGACGACGACGACGACGACGACGACGACGACGACGACGACGACGACGACGACGACGACGACGACGACGACGACGACGACGACGACGACGACGACGACGACGACGACGACGACGACGACGACGACGACGACGACGACGACGACGACGACGACGACGACGACGACGACGACGACGACGACGACGACGACGACGACGACGACGACGACGACGACGACGACGACGACGACGACGACGACGACGACGACGACGACGACGACGACGACGACGACGACGACGACGACGACGACGACGACGACGACGACGACGACGACGACGACGACGACGACGACGACGACGACGACGACGACGACGACGACGACGACGACGACGACGACGACGACGACGACGACGACGACGACGACGACGACGACGACGACGACGACGACGACGACGACGACGACGACGACGACGACGACGACGACGACGACGACGACGACGACGACGACGACGACGACGACGACGACGACGACGACGACGACGACGACGACGACGACGACGACGACGACGACGACGACGACGACGACGACGACGACGACGACGACGACGACGACGACGACGACGACGACGACGGTTTTTATGTCAGCTTGGTGGTTGAGTGATTATAGTACTGCTGTACTCGCCTTGTAATCAGAAGGTAGATGTTACTTTGTTTGTATTACCTGTCACTAGTTTGGTATTACTAATTTAATTAATCTTTGTCACAGGTGTACGTCGCTGCTGGGCTGGCCAATGCTGACAGTTTTATCCGACAGTTCCCTGATGGCTACAGTACCATTCTGGGGGAGAGAGGAGTTACCGTGTCTGGGGGCCAGAAACAGAGGATAGCTATCGCCCGCTCTCTACTGAAAATCCCATCCATCCTCATACTAGACGAGGCTACCAGGTCAGTTGCAAGGGAATGACTTGATCGTAAAACATGTTAAAATGTAACATGTAAAAATGTAACATGTGGAAATATAAGAAGTTAAAATGTAACATGTTAAAATGTAACGTGTTAAAATGTAACATTTTAAAATGTAACATGCTTAAATGTAACGTGTTAAAATGTAACATATTAAAATGTAACATGTAAAAATGTAACATGTAAAATTGTAACCTTTTAAAATGTAACATGCTTAAAGGTAACTTGTTAAAATGTAACATATTAAAAACGTTATGAGTACTGGTATGAGTAAAAGTTTTTATGTCAGCTTGGTGGTTGAGTGATTATAGTACTGCTGTACTCGCCTTGTAATTAGAAGGTAGCTGGTTTGATTCTATGTTACTTTGTTTGTATTACCTGTCACTAGTTTGGTATTACTAATTTAATTAATCTTTGTCACAGGTGTACGTCGCTGCTGGGCTGGCCAATGCTGACAGTTTTATCCGACAGTTCCCTGATGGCTACAGTACCATTCTGGGGGAGAGAGGAGTTACCGTGTCTGGGGGCCAGAAACAGAGGATAGCTATCGCCCGCGCTCTACTGAAAATCCCATCCATCCTCATACTAGACGAGGCTACCAGGTCAGTTGCAAGGGAATGACTTGATCGTAAAACATGTTAAAATGTAACATGTAAAAATGTAACATGTGGAAATATAAGAAGTTAAAATGTAACATGTTAAAATGTAACGTGTTAAAATGTAACATTTTAAAATGTAACATAATTAAATGTAACGTGTTAAAATGTAACATATTAAAATGTAACATGTAAAAATGTAACATGTAAAATTGTAACCATTTAAAATGTAACATGCTTAAAGGTAACTTGTTAAAATGTAACATATTCAAAACGTTATGAGTACTGGTATGAGTAAAAGTTTTTATGTCAGCTTGGTGGTTGAGTGATTATAGTACTGCTGTACTCGCCTTGTAATTAGAAGGTAGCTGGTTTGATTCTATGTTACTTTGTTTGTATTACCTGTCACTAGTTTGGTATTACTAATTTAATTAATCTTTGTCACAGGTGTACGAGGCTGCTGGGCTGGCCAATGCTGACAGTTTTATCCGACAGTTCCCTGATGGCTACAGTACCATTCTGGGGGAGAGAGGAGTTACCGTGTCTGGGGGCCAGAAACAGAGGATAGCTATCGCCCGCGCTCTACTGAAAATCCCATCCATCCTCATACTAGACGAGGCTACCAGGTCAGTTGCAAGGGAAAGACTTGATCATAAAAATGTTAAAATGTAACATGTAAATATGTAAAATGTAAAAATGTAGACGACGACGACGACGACGACGACGACGACGACGACGACGACGACGACGACGACGACGACGACGACGACGACGACGACGACGACGACGACGACGACGACGACGACGACGACGACGACGACGACGACGACGACGACGACGACGACGACGACGACGACGACGACGACGACGACGACGACGACGACGACGACGACGACGACGACGACGACGACGACGACGACGACGACGACGACGACGACGACGACGACGACGACGACGACGACGACGACGACGACGACGACGACGACGACGACGACGACGACGACGACGACGACGACGACGACGACGACGACGACGACGACGACGACGACGACGACGACGACGACGACGACGACGACGACGACGACGACGACGACGACGACGACGACGACGACGACGACGACGACGACGACGACGACGACGACGACGACGACGACGACGACGACGACGACGACGACGACGACGACGACGACGACGACGACGACGACGACGACGACGACGACGACGACGACGACGACGACGACGACGACGACGACGACGACGACGACGACGACGACGACGACGACGACGACGACGACGACGACGACGACGACGACGACGACGACGACGACGACGACGACGACGACGACGACGACGACGACGACGACGACGACGACGACGACGACGACGACGACGACGACGACGACGACGACGACGACGACGACGACGACGACGACGACGACGACGACGACGACGACGACGACGACGACGACGACGACGACGACGACGACGACGACGACGACGACGACGACGACGACGACGACGACGACGACGACGACGACGACGACGACGACGACGACGACGACGACGACGACGACGACGACGACGACGACGACGACGACGACGACGACGACGACGACGACGACGACGACGACGACGACGACGACGACGACGACGACGACGACGACGGTTTTTATGTCAGCTTGGTGGTTGAGTGATTATAGTACTGCTGTACTCGCCTTGTAATCAGAAGGTAGATGTTACTTTGTTTGTATTACCTGTCACTAGTTTGGTATTACTAATTTAATTAATCTTTGTCACAGGTGTACGTCGCTGCTGGGCTGGCCAATGCTGACAGTTTTATCCGACAGTTCCCTGATGGCTACAGTACCATTCTGGGGGAGAGAGGAGTTACCGTGTCTGGGGGCCAGAAACAGAGGATAGCTATCGCCCGCTCTCTACTGAAAATCCCATCCATCCTCATACTAGACGAGGCTACCAGGTCAGTTGCAAGGGAATGACTTGATCGTAAAACATGTTAAAATGTAACATGTAAAAATGTAACATGTGGAAATATAAGAAGTTAAAATGTAACATGTTAAAATGTAACGTGTTAAAATGTAACATTTTAAAATGTAACATGCTTAAATGTAACGTGTTAAAATGTAACATATTAAAATGTAACATGTAAAAATGTAACATGTAAAATTGTAACCTTTTAAAATGTAACATGCTTAAAGGTAACTTGTTAAAATGTAACATATTAAAAACGTTATGAGTACTGGTATGAGTAAAAGTTTTTATGTCAGCTTGGTGGTTGAGTGATTATAGTACTGCTGTACTCGCCTTGTAATTAGAAGGTAGCTGGTTTGATTCTATGTTACTTTGTTTGTATTACCTGTCACTAGTTTGGTATTACTAATTTAATTAATCTTTGTCACAGGTGTACGAGGCTGCTGGGCTGGCCAATGCTGACAGTTTTATCCGACAGTTCCCTGATGGCTACAGTACCATTCTGGGGGAGAGAGGAGTTACCGTGTCTGGGGGCCAGAAACAGAGGATAGCTATCGCCCGCGCTCTACTGAAAATCCCATCCATCCTCATACTAGACGAGGCTACCAGGTCAGTTGCAAGGGAATGACTTGATCGTAAAACATGTTAAAATGTAACATGTAAAAATGTAACATGTGGAAATATAAGTAGTTAAAATGTAACATGTTAAAATGTAACGTGTTAAAATGTAACATTTTAAAATGTAACATGCTTAAATGTAACGTGTTAAAATGTAACATATTAAAATGTAACATGTAAAAATGTAACATGTAAAATTGTAACCTTTTAAAATGTAACATGCTTAAAGGTAACTTGTTAAAATGTAACATATTAAAAACGTTATGAGTACTGGTATGAGTAAAAGTTTTTATGTCAGCTTGGTGGTTGAGTGATTATAGTACTGCTGTACTCGCCTTGTAATTAGAAGGTAGCTGGTTTGATTCTATGTTACTTTGTTTGTATTACCTGTCACTAGTTTGGTATTACTAATTTAATTAATCTTTGTCACAGGTGTACGAGGCTGCTGGGCTGGCCAATGCTGACAGTTTTATCCGACAGTTCCCTGATGGCTACAGTACCATTCTGGGGGAGAGAGGAGTTACCGTGTCTGGGGGCCAGAAACAAAGGATAGCTATCGCCCGCGCTCTACTGAAAATCCCATCCATCCTCATACTAGACGAGGCTACCAGGTCAGTTGCAAGGGAATGACTTGATCGTAAAACATGTTAAAATGTAACATGTAAAAATGTAACATGTGGAAATATAAGAAGTTAAAATGTAACATGTTAAAATGTAACGTGTTAAAATGTAACATTTTAAAATGTAACATAATTAAATGTAACGTGTTAAAATGTAACATATTAAAATGTAACATGTAAAAATGTAACATGTAAAATTGTAACCTTTTAAAATGTAACATGCTTAAAGGTAACTTGTTAAAATGTAACATATTAAAAACGTTATGAGTACTGGTATGAGTAAAAGTTTTTATGTCAGCTTGGTGGTTGAGTGATTATAGTACTGCTGTACTCGCCTTGTAATTAGAAGGTAGCTGGTTTGATTCTATGTTACTTTGTTTGTATTACCTGTCACTAGTTTGGTATTACTAATTTAATTAATCTTTGTCACAGGTGTACGAGGCTGCTGGGCTGGCCAATGCTGACAGTTTTATCCGACAATTCCCTGATGGCTACAGTACCATTCTGGGGGAGAGAGGAGTTACCGTGTCTGGGGGCCAGAAACAGAGGATAGCTATCGCCCGCGCTCTACTGAAAATCCCATCCATCCTCATACTAGACGAGGCTACCAGGTCAGTTGCAAGGGAATGACTTGATCGTAAAACATGTTAAAATGTAACATGTAAAAATGTAACATGTGGAAATATAAGAAGTTAAAATGTAACATGTTAAAATGTAACGTGTTAAAATGTAACATTTTAAAATGTAACATGCTTAAATGTAACGTGTTAAAATGTAACATATTAAAATGTAACATGTAAAAATGTAACATGTAAAATTGTAACCATTTAAAATGTAACATGCTTAAAGGTAACTTGTTAAAATGTAACATATTCAAAACGTTATGAGTACTGGTATGAGTAAAAGTTTTTATGTCAGCTTGGTGGTTGAGTGATTATAGTACTGCTGTACTCGCCTTGTAATTAGAAGGTAGCTGGTTTGATTCTATGTTACTTTGTTTGTATTACCTGTCACTAGTTTGGTATTACTAATTTAATTAATCTTTGTCACAGGTGTACGAGGCTGCTGGGCTGGCCAATGCTGACAGTTTTATCCGAC
Source organism: Macrosteles quadrilineatus (assembly GCF_028750875.1). Lineage (NCBI taxonomy): Eukaryota > Metazoa > Arthropoda > Insecta > Hemiptera > Cicadellidae > Macrosteles > Macrosteles quadrilineatus. The sequence goes on along the minus strand of NW_026543008.1, from coordinate 65,358 downwards.
AGTTCCCTGATGGCTACAGTACCATTCTGGGGGAGAGAGGAGTTACCGTGTCTGGGGGCCAGAAACAGAGGATAGCTATCGCCCGCGCTCTACTGAAAATCCCATCCATCCTCATACTAGACGAGGCTACCAGGTCAGTTGCAAGGGAAAGACTTGATCATAAAAATGTTAAAATGTAACATGTAAATATGTAAAATGTAAAAATGTAGACGACGACGACGACGACGACGACGACGACGACGACGACGACGACGACGACGACGACGACGACGACGACGACGACGACGACGACGACGACGACGACGACGACGACGACGACGACGACGACGACGACGACGACGACGACGACGACGACGACGACGACGACGACGACGACGACGACGACGACGACGACGACGACGACGACGACGACGACGACGACGACGACGACGACGACGACGACGACGACGACGACGACGACGACGACGACGACGACGACGACGACGACGACGACGACGACGACGACGACGACGACGACGACGACGACGACGACGACGACGACGACGACGACGACGACGACGACGACGACGACGACGACGACGACGACGACGACGACGACGACGACGACGACGACGACGACGACGACGACGACGACGACGACGACGACGACGACGACGACGACGACGACGACGACGACGACGACGACGACGACGACGACGACGACGACGACGACGACGACGACGACGACGACGACGACGACGACGACGACGACGACGACGACGACGACGACGACGACGACGACGACGACGACGACGACGACGACGACGACGACGACGACGACGACGACGACGACGACGACGACGACGACGACGACGACGACGACGACGACGACGACGACGACGACGACGACGACGACGACGACGACGACGACGACGACGACGACGACGACGACGACGACGACGACGACGACGACGACGACGGTTTTTATGTCAGCTTGGTGGTTGAGTGATTATAGTACTGCTGTACTCGCCTTGTAATCAGAAGGTAGATGTTACTTTGTTTGTATTACCTGTCACTAGTTTGGTATTACTAATTTAATTAATCTTTGTCACAGGTGTACGTCGCTGCTGGGCTGGCCAATGCTGACAGTTTTATCCGACAGTTCCCTGATGGCTACAGTACCATTCTGGGGGAGAGAGGAGTTACCGTGTCTGGGGGCCAGAAACAGAGGATAGCTATCGCCCGCTCTCTACTGAAAATCCCATCCATCCTCATACTAGACGAGGCTACCAGGTCAGTTGCAAGGGAATGACTTGATCGTAAAACATGTTAAAATGTAACATGTAAAAATGTAACATGTGGAAATATAAGTAGTTAAAATGTAACATGTTAAAATGTAACGTGTTAAAATGTAACATTTTAAAATGTAACATGCTTAAATGTAACGTGTTAAAATGTAACATATTAAAATGTAACATGTAAAAATGTAACATGTAAAATTGTAACCTTTTAAAATGTAACATGCTTAAAGGTAACTTGTTAAAATGTAACATATTAAAAACGTTATGAGTACTGGTATGAGTAAAAGTTTTTATGTCAGCTTGGTGGTTGAGTGATTATAGTACTGCTGTACTCGCCTTGTAATTAGAAGGTAGCTGGTTTGATTCTATGTTACTTTGTTTGTATTACCTGTCACTAGTTTGGTATTACTAATTTAATTAATCTTTGTCACAGGTGTACGAGGCTGCTGGGCTGGCCAATGCTGACAGTTTTATCCGACAGTTCCCTGATGGCTACAGTACCATTCTGGGGGAGAGAGGAGTTACCGTGTCTGGGGGCCAGAAACAAAGGATAGCTATCGCCCGCGCTCTACTGAAAATCCCATCCATCCTCATACTAGACGAGGCTACCAGGTCAGTTGCAAGGGAATGACTTGATCGTAAAACATGTTAAAATGTAACATGTAAAAATGTAACATGTGGAAATATAAGAAGTTAAAATGTAACATGTTAAAATGTAACGTGTTAAAATGTAACATTTTAAAATGTAACATAATTAAATGTAACGTGTTAAAATGTAACATATTAAAATGTAACATGTAAAAATGTAACATGTAAAATTGTAACCTTTTAAAATGTAACATGCTTAAAGGTAACTTGTTAAAATGTAACATATTAAAAACGTTATGAGTACTGGTATGAGTAAAAGTTTTTATGTCAGCTTGGTGGTTGAGTGATTATAGTACTGCTGTACTCGCCTTGTAATTAGAAGGTAGCTGGTTTGATTCTATGTTACTTTGTTTGTATTACCTGTCACTAGTTTGGTATTACTAATTTAATTAATCTTTGTCACAGGTGTACGAGGCTGCTGGGCTGGCCAATGCTGACAGTTTTATCCGACAATTCCCTGATGGCTACAGTACCATTCTGGGGGAGAGAGGAGTTACCGTGTCTGGGGGCCAGAAACAGAGGATAGCTATCGCCCGCGCTCTACTGAAAATCCCATCCATCCTCATACTAGACGAGGCTACCAGGTCAGTTGCAAGGGAATGACTTGATCGTAAAACATGTTAAAATGTAACATGTAAAAATGTAACATGTGGAAATATAAGAAGTTAAAATGTAACATGTTAAAATGTAACGTGTTAAAATGTAACATTTTAAAATGTAACATAATTAAATGTAACGTGTTAAAATGTAACATATTAAAATGTAACATGTAAAAATGTAACATGTAAAATTGTAACCATTTAAAATGTAACATGCTTAAAGGTAACTTGTTAAAATGTAACATATTCAAAACGTTATGAGTACTGGTATGAGTAAAAGTTTTTATGTCAGCTTGGTGGTTGAGTGATTATAGTACTGCTGTACTCGCCTTGTAATTAGAAGGTAGCTGGTTTGATTCTATGTTACTTTGTTTGTATTACCTGTCACTAGTTTGGTATTACTAATTTAATTAATCTTTGTCACAGGTGTACGAGGCTGCTGGGCTGGCCAATGCTGACAGTTTTATCCGACAGTTCCCTGATGGCTACAGTACCATTCTGGGGGAGAGAGGAGTTACCGTGTCTGGGGGCCAGAAACAGAGGATAGCTATCGCCCGCGCTCTACTGAAAATCCCATCCATCCTCATACTAGACGAGGCTACCAGGTCAGTTGCAAGGGAAAGACTTGATCATAAAAATGTTAAAATGTAACATGTAAATATGTAAAATGTAAAAATGTAGACGACGACGACGACGACGACGACGACGACGACGACGACGACGACGACGACGACGACGACGACGACGACGACGACGACGACGACGACGACGACGACGACGACGACGACGACGACGACGACGACGACGACGACGACGACGACGACGACGACGACGACGACGACGACGACGACGACGACGACGACGACGACGACGACGACGACGACGACGACGACGACGACGACGACGACGACGACGACGACGACGACGACGACGACGACGACGACGACGACGACGACGACGACGACGACGACGACGACGACGACGACGACGACGACGACGACGACGACGACGACGACGACGACGACGACGACGACGACGACGACGACGACGACGACGACGACGACGACGACGACGACGACGACGACGACGACGACGACGACGACGACGACGACGACGACGACGACGACGACGACGACGACGACGACGACGACGACGACGACGACGACGACGACGACGACGACGACGACGACGACGACGACGGTTTTTATGTCAGCTTGGTGGTTGAGTGATTATAGTACTGCTGTACTCGCCTTGTAATCAGAAGGTAGATGTTACTTTGTTTGTATTACCTGTCACTAGTTTGGTATTACTAATTTAATTAATCTTTGTCACAGGTGTACGTCGCTGCTGGGCTGGCCAATGCTGACAGTTTTATCCGACAGTTCCCTGATGGCTACAGTACCATTCTGGGGGAGAGAGGAGTTACCGTGTCTGGGGGCCAGAAACAGAGGATAGCTATCGCCCGCTCTCTACTGAAAATCCCATCCATCCTCATACTAGACGAGGCTACCAGGTCAGTTGCAAGGGAATGACTTGATCGTAAAACATGTTAAAATGTAACATGTAAAAATGTAACATGTGGAAATATAAGAAGTTAAAATGTAACATGTTAAAATGTAACGTGTTAAAATGTAACATTTTAAAATGTAACATGCTTAAATGTAACGTGTTAAAATGTAACATATTAAAATGTAACATGTAAAAATGTAACATGTAAAATTGTAACCTTTTAAAATGTAACATGCTTAAAGGTAACTTGTTAAAATGTAACATATTAAAAACGTTATGAGTACTGGTATGAGTAAAAGTTTTTATGTCAGCTTGGTGGTTGAGTGATTATAGTACTGCTGTACTCGCCTTGTAATTAGAAGGTAGCTGGTTTGATTCTATGTTACTTTGTTTGTATTACCTGTCACTAGTTTGGTATTACTAATTTAATTAATCTTTGTCACAGGAGGTGTACGAGGCTGCTGGGCTGGCCAATGCTGACAGTTTTATCCGACAGTTCCCTGATGGCTACAGTACCATTCTGGGGGAGAGAGGAGTTACCGTGTCTGGGGGCCAGAAACAGAGGATAGCTATCGCCCGCGCTCTACTGAAAATCCCATCCATCCTCATACTAGACGAGGCTACCAGGTCAGTTGCAAGGGAATGACTTGATCGTAAAACATGTTAAAATGTAACATGTAAAAATGTAACATGTGGAAATATAAGTAGTTAAAATGTAACATGTTAAAATGTAACGTGTTAAAATGTAACATTTTAAAATGTAACATGCTTAAATGTAACGTGTTAAAATGTAACATATTAAAATGTAACATGTAAAAATGTAACATGTAAAATTGTAACCTTTTAAAATGTAACATGCTTAAAGGTAACTTGTTAAAATGTAACATATTAAAAACGTTATGAGTACTGGTATGAGTAAAAGTTTTTATGTCAGCTTGGTGGTTGAGTGATTATAGTACTGCTGTACTCGCCTTGTAATTAGAAGGTAGCTGGTTTGATTCTATGTTACTTTGTTTGTATTACCTGTCACTAGTTTGGTATTACTAATTTAATTAATCTTTGTCACAGGTGTACGAGGCTGCTGGGCTGGCCAATGCTGACAGTTTTATCCGACAGTTCCCTGATGGCTACAGTACCATTCTGGGGGAGAGAGGAGTTACCGTGTCTGGGGGCCAGAAACAAAGGATAGCTATCGCCCGCGCTCTACTGAAAATCCCATCCATCCTCATACTAGACGAGGCTACCAGGTCAGTTGCAAGGGAATGACTTGATCGTAAAACATGTTAAAATGTAACATGTAAAAATGTAACATGTGGAAATATAAGAAGTTAAAATGTAACATGTTAAAATGTAACGTGTTAAAATGTAACATTTTAAAATGTAACATAATTAAATGTAACGTGTTAAAATGTAACATATTAAAATGTAACATGTAAAAATGTAATATGTAAAATTGTAACCTTTTAAAATGTAACATGCTTAAAGGTAACTTGTTAAAATGTAACATATTAAAAACGTTATGAGTACTGGTATGAGTAAAAGTTTTTATGTCAGCTTGGTGGTTGAGTGATTATAGTACTGCTGTACTCGCCTTGTAATTAGAAGGTAGCTGGTTTGATTCTATGTTACTTTGTTTGTATTACCTGTCACTAGTTTGGTATTACTAATTTAATTAATCTTTGTCACAGGTGTACGAGGCTGCTGGGCTGGCCAATGCTGACAGTTTTATCCGACAGTTCCCTGATGGCTACAGTACCATTCTGGGGGAGAGAGGAGTTACCGTGTCTGGGGGCCAGAAACAGAGGATAGCTATCGCCCGCGCTCTACTGAAAATCCCATCCATCCTCATACTAGACGAGGCTACCAGGTCAGTTGCAAGGGAAAGACTTGATCATAAAAATGTTAAAATGTAACATGTAAATATGTAAAATGTAAAAATGTAGACGACGACGACGACGACGACGACGACGACGACGACGACGACGACGACGACGACGACGACGACGACGACGACGACGACGACGACGACGACGACGACGACGACGACGACGACGACGACGACGACGACGACGACGACGACGACGACGACGACGACGACGACGACGACGACGACGACGACGACGACGACGACGACGACGACGACGACGACGACGACGACGACGACGACGACGACGACGACGACGACGACGACGACGACGACGACGACGACGACGACGACGACGACGACGACGACGACGACGACGACGACGACGACGACGACGACGACGACGACGACGACGACGACGACGACGACGACGACGACGACGACGACGACGACGACGACGACGACGACGACGACGACGACGACGACGACGACGACGACGACGACGACGACGACGACGACGACGACGACGACGACGACGACGACGACGACGACGACGACGACGACGACGACGACGACGACGACGACGACGACGACGACGACGACGACGACGACGACGACGACGACGACGACGACGACGACGACGACGACGACGACGACGACGACGACGACGACGACGACGACGACGACGACGACGACGACGACGACGACGACGACGACGACGACGACGACGACGACGACGACGACGACGACGACGACGACGACGACGACGACGACGACGACGACGACGACGACGACGACGACGACGACGACGACGACGACGACGACGACGACGACGACGACGACGACGACGACGACGACGACGACGACGACGACGACGACGACGACGACGACGACGACGGTTTTTATGTCAGCTTGGTGGTTGAGTGATTATAGTACTGCTGTACTCGCCTTGTAATCAGAAGGTAGATGTTACTTTGTTTGTATTACCTGTCACTAGTTTGGTATTACTAATTTAATTAATCTTTGTCACAGGTGTACGTCGCTGCTGGGCTGGCCAATGCTGACAGTTTTATCCGACAGTTCCCTGATGGCTACAGTACCATTCTGGGGGAGAGAGGAGTTACCGTGTCTGGGGGCCAGAAACAGAGGATAGCTATCGCCCGCTCTCTACTGAAAATCCCATCCATCCTCATACTAGACGAGGCTACCAGGTCAGTTGCAAGGGAATGACTTGATCGTAAAACATGTTAAAATGTAACATGTAAAAATGTAACATGTGGAAATATAAGAAGTTAAAATGTAACATGTTAAAATGTAACGTGTTAAAATGTAACATTTTAAAATGTAACATGCTTAAATGTAACGTGTTAAAATGTAACATATTAAAATGTAACATGTAAAAATGTAACATGTAAAATTGTAACCTTTTAAAATGTAACATGCTTAAAGGTAACTTGTTAAAATGTAACATATTAAAAACGTTATGAGTACTGGTATGAGTAAAAGTTTTTATGTCAGCTTGGTGGTTGAGTGATTATAGTACTGCTGTACTCGCCTTGTAATTAGAAGGTAGCTGGTTTGATTCTATGTTACTTTGTTTGTATTACCTGTCACTAGTTTGGTATTACTAATTTAATTAATCTTTGTCACAGGTGTACGAGGCTGCTGGGCTGGCCAATGCTGACAGTTTTATCCGACAGTTCCCTGATGGCTACAGTACCATTCTGGGGGAGAGAGGAGTTACCGTGTCTGGGGGCCAGAAACAGAGGATAGCTATCGCCCGCGCTCTACTGAAAATCCCATCCATCCTCATACTAGACGAGGCTACCAGGTCAGTTGCAAGGGAATGACTTGATCGTAAAACATGTTAAAATGTAACATGTAAAAATGTAACATGTGGAAATATAAGTAGTTAAAATGTAACATGTTAAAATGTAACGTGTTAAAATGTAACATTTTAAAATGTAACATGCTTAAATGTAACGTGTTAAAATGTAACATATTAAAATGTAACATGTAAAAATGTAACATGTAAAATTGTAACCTTTTAAAATGTAACATGCTTAAAGGTAACTTGTTAAAATGTAACATATTAAAAACGTTATGAGTACTGGTATGAGTAAAAGTTTTTATGTCAGCTTGGTGGTTGAGTGATTATAGTACTGCTGTACTCGCCTTGTAATTAGAAGGTAGCTGGTTTGATTCTATGTTACTTTGTTTGTATTACCTGTCACTAGTTTGGTATTACTAATTTAATTAATCTTTGTCACAGGTGTACGAGGCTGCTGGGCTGGCCAATGCTGACAGTTTTATCCGACAGTTCCCTGATGGCTACAGTACCATTCTGGGGGAGAGAGGAGTTACCGTGTCTGGGGGCCAGAAACAGAGGATAGCTATCGCCCGCGCTCTACTGAAAATCCCATCCATCCTCATACTAGACGAGGCTACCAGGTCAGTTGCAAGGGAATGACTTGATCGTAAAACATGTTAAAATGTAACATGTAAAAATGTAACATGTGGAAATATAAGTAGTTAAAATGTAACATGTTAAAATGTAACGTGTTAAAATGTAACATTTTAAAATGTAACATGCTTAAATGTAACGTGTTAAAATGTAACATATTAAAATGTAACATGTAAAAATGTAACATGTAAAATTGTAACCTTTTAAAATGTAACATGCTTAAAGGTAACTTGTTAAAATGTAACATATTAAAAACGTTATGAGTACTGGTATGAGTAAAAGTTTTTATGTCAGCTTGGTGGTTGAGTGATTATAGTACTGCTGTACTCGCCTTGTAATTAGAAGGTAGCTGGTTTGATTCTATGTTACTTTGTTTGTATTACCTGTCACTAGTTTGGTATTACTAATTTAATTAATCTTTGTCACAGGTGTACGAGGCTGCTGGGCTGGCCAATGCTGACAGTTTTATCCGACAGTTCCCTGATGGCTACAGTACCATTCTGGGGGAGAGAGGAGTTACCGTGTCTGGGGGCCAGAAACAGAGGATAGCTATCGCCCGCGCTCTACTGAAAATCCCATCCATCCTCATACTAGACGAGGCTACCAGGTCAGTTGCAAGGGAAAGACTTGATCATAAAAAATGTTAAAATGTAACATGTAAATATGTAAAATGTAAAAATGTAGACGACGACGACGACGACGACGACGACGACGACGACGACGACGACGACGACGACGACGACGACGACGACGACGACGACGACGACGACGACGACGACGACGACGACGACGACGACGACGACGACGACGACGACGACGACGACGACGACGACGACGACGACGACGACGACGGTTTTTATGTCAGCTTGGTGGTTGAGTGATTATAGTACTGCTGTACTCGCCTTGTAATTAGAAGGTAGCTGGTTTGATTCTATGTTACTTTGTTTGTATTACCTGTCACTAGTTTGGTATTACTAATTTAATTAATCTTTGTCACAGGTGTACGAGGCTGCTGGGCTGGCCAATGCTGACAGTTTTATCCGACAGTTCCCTGATGGCTACAGTACCATTCTGGGGGAGAGAGGAGTTACCGTGTCTGGGGGCCAGAAACAGAGGATAGCTATCGCCCGCGCTCTACTGAAAATCCCATCCATCCTCATACTAGACGAGGCTACCAGGTCAGTTGCAAGGGAAAGACTTGATCAAAAAAATGTTAAAATGTAACATGTAAATATGTAAAATGTAAAAATGTAGACGACGACGACGACGACGACGACGACGACGACGACGACGACGACGACGACGACGACGACGACGACGACGACGACGACGACGACGACGACGACGACGACGACGACGACGACGACGACGACGACGACGACGACGACGACGACGACGGTTTTTATGTCAGCTAGGTGGTTGAGTGATTATAGTACTGCTGTACTCGCCTTGTAATCAGAAGGTAGCTGGTTTGATTCTATGTTACTTTGTTTGTATTACCTGTCACTAGTTTGGTATTACTAATTTAATTAATCTTTGTCACAGGTGTACGTCGCTGCTGGGCTGGCCAATGCTGACAGTTTTATCCGACAGTTCCCTGATGGCTACAGTACCATTCTGGGGGAGAGAGGAGTTACCGTGTCTGGGGGCCAGAAACAGAGGATAGCTATCGCCCGCGCTCTACTGAAAATCCCATCCATCCTCATACTAGACGAGGCTACCAGGTCAGTTGCAAGGGAATGACTTGATCGTAAAACATGTTAAAATGTAACATGTAAAAATGTAACATGTGGAAATATAAGAAGTTAAAATGTAACATGTTAAAATGTAACGTGTTAAAATGTAACATTTTAAAATGTAACATGCTTAAATGTAACGTGTTAAAATGTAACATATTAAAATGTAACATGTAAAAATGTAACATGTAAAATTGTAACCTTTTAAAATGTAACATGCTTAAAGGTAACTTGTTAAAATGTAACATATTAAAAACGTTATGAGTACTGGTATGAGTAAAAGTTTTTATGTCAGCTTGGTGGTTGAGTGATTATAGTACTGCTGTACTCGCCTTGTAATTAGAAGGTAGCTGGTTTGATTCTGTTACTTTGTTTGTATTACCTGTCACTAGTTTGGTATTACTAATTTAATTAATCTTTGTCACAGGTGTACGAGGCTGCTGGGCTGGCCAATGCTGACAGTTTTATCCGACAGTTCCCTGATGGCTACAGTACCATTCTGGGGGAGAGAGGAGTTACCGTGTCTGGGGGCCAGAAACAGAGGATAGCTATCGCCCGCGCTCTACTGAAAATCCCATCCATCCTCATACTAGACGAGGCTACCAGGTCAGTTGCAAGTGCAAGGGAATGACTTGATCGTAAAACATGTTAAAATGTAACATGTAAAAATGTAACATGTGGAAATATAAGAAGTTAAAATGTAACATGTTAAAATGTAACGTGTTAAAATGTAACATTTTAAAATGTAACATGCTTAAATGTAACGTGTTAAAATGTAACATATTAAAATGTAACATGTAAAAATGTAACATGTAAAATTGTAACCTTTTAAAATGTAACATGCTTAAAGGTAACTTGTTAAAATGTAACATATCAAAAACGTTATGAGTACTGGTATGAGTAAAAGTTTTTATGTCAGCTTGGTGGTTGAGTGATTATAGTACTGCTGTACTCGCCTTGTAATTAGAAGGTAGCTGGTTTGATTCTATGTTACTTTGTTTGTATTACCTGTCACTAGTTTGGTATTACTAATTTAATTAATCTTTGTCACAGGTGTACGAGGCTGCTGGGCTGGCCAATGCTGACAGTTTTATCCGACAGTTCCCTGATGGCTACAGTACCATTCTGGGGGAGAGAGGAGTTACCGTGTCTGGGGGCCAGAAACAGAGGATAGCTATCGCCCGCGCTCTACTGAAAATCCCATCCATCCTCATACTAGACGAGGCTACCAGGTCAGTTGCAAGGGAAAGACTTGATCATAAAAATGTTAAAATGTAACATGTAAATATGTAAAATGTAAAAATGTAGACGACGACGACGACGACGACGACGACGACGACGACGACGACGACGACGACGACGACGACGACGACGACGACGACGACGACGACGACGACGACGACGACGACGACGACGACGACGACGACGACGACGACGACGACGACGACGACGACGACGACGACGACGACGACGACGACGACGACGACGACGACGACGACGACGACGACGACGACGACGACGACGACGACGACGACGACGACGACGACGACGACGACGACGACGACGACGACGACGACGACGACGACGACGACGACGACGACGACGACGACGACGACGACGACGACGACGACGACGACGACGACGACGACGACGACGACGACGACGACGACGACGACGACGACGACGACGACGACGACGACGACGACGACGACGACGACGACGACGACGACGACGACGACGACGACGACGACGACGACGACGACGACGACGACGACGACGACGACGACGACGACGACGACGACGACGACGACGACGACGACGACGACGACGACGACGACGACGACGACGACGACGACGACGACGACGACGACGACGACGACGACGACGACGACGACGACGACGACGACGACGACGACGACGACGACGACGACGACGACGACGACGACGACGACGACGACGACGACGACGACGACGACGACGACGACGACGACGACGACGACGACGACGACGACGACGACGACGACGACGACGACGACGACGACGACGACGACGGTTTTTATGTTAGCTAGGTGGTTGAGTGATTATAGTACTGCTGTACTCGCCTTGTAATCAGAAGGTAGCTGGTTTGATTCTATGTTACTTTGTTTGTATTACCTGTCACTAGTTTGGTATTACTAATTTAATTAATCTTTGTCACAGGTGTACGTCGCTGCTGGGCTGGCCAATGCTGACAGTTTTATCCGACAGTTCCCTGATGGCTACAGTACCATTCTGGGGGAGAGAGGAGTTACCGTGTCTGGGGGCCAGAAACAGAGGATAGCTATCGCCCGCGCTCTACTGAAAATCCCATCCATCCTCATACTAGACGAGGCTACCAGGTCAGTTGCAAGGGAATGACTTGATCGTAAAACATGTTAAAATGTAACATGTAAAAATGTAACATGTGGAAATATAAGTAGTTAAAATGTAACATGTTAAAATGTAACGTGTTAAAATGTAACATTTTAAAATGTAACATGCTTAAATGTAACGTGTTAAAATGTAACATATTAAAATGTAACATGTAAAAATGTAACATGTAAAATTGTAACCTTTTAAAATGTAACATGCTTAAAGGTAACTTGTTAAAATGTAACATATTAAAAACGTTATGAGTACTGGTATGAGTAAAAGTTTTTATGTCAGCTTGGTGGTTGAGTGATTATAGTACTGCTGTACTCGCCTTGTAATTAGAAGGTAGCTGGTTTGATTCTATGTTACTTTGTTTGTATTACCTGTCACTAGTTTGGTATTACTAATTTAATTAATCTTTGTCACAGGTGTACGAGGCTGCTGGGCTGGCCAATGCTGACAGTTTTATCCGACAGTTCCCTGATGGCTACAGTACCATTCTGGGGGAGAGAGGAGTTACCGTGTCTGGGGGCCAGAAACAGAGGATAGCTATCGCCCGCGCTCTACTGAAAATCCCATCCATCCTCATACTAGACGAGGCTACCAGGTCAGTTGCAAGGGAAAGACTTGATCATAAAAAATGTTAAAATGTAACATGTAAATATGTAAAATGTAAAAATGTAGACGACGACGACGACGACGACGACGACGACGACGACGACGACGACGACGACGACGACGACGACGACGACGACGACGACGACGACGACGACGACGACGACGACGACGACGACGACGACGACGACGACGACGACGACGACGACGACGACGACGACGACGACGACGACGACGACGACGACGACGACGACGACGACGACGACGACGACGGTTTTTATGTCAGCTAGGTGGTTGAGTGATTATAGTACTGCTGTACTCGCCTTGTAATCAGAAGGTAGCTGGTTTGATTCTATGTTACTTTGTTTGTATTACCTGTCACTAGTTTGGTATTACTAATTTAATTAATCTTTGTCACAGGTGTACGTCGCTGCTGGGCTGGCCAATGCTGACAGTTTTATCCGACAGTTCCCTGATGGCTACAGTACCATTCTGGGGGAGAGAGGAGTTACCGTGTCTGGGGGCCAGAAACAGAGGATAGCTATCGCCCGCGCTCTACTGAAAATCCCATCCATCCTCATACTAGACGAGGCTACCAGGTCAGTTGCAAGGGAATGACTTGATCGTAAAACATGTTAAAATGTAACATGTAAAAATGTAACATGTGGAAATATAAGTAGTTAAAATGTAACATGTTAAAATGTAACGTGTTAAAATGTAACATTTTAAAATGTAACATGCTTAAATGTAACGTGTTAAAATGTAACATATTAAAATGTAACATGTAAAAATGTAACATGTAAAATTGTAACCTTTTAAAATGTAACATGCTTAAAGGTAACTTGTTAAAATGTAACATATTAAAAACGTTATGAGTACTGGTATGAGTAAAAGTTTTTATGTCAGCTTGGTGGTTGAGTGATTATAGTACTGCTGTACTCGCCTTGTAATTAGAAGGTAGCTGGTTTGATTCTATGTTACTTTGTTTGTATTACCTGTCACTAGTTTGGTATTACTAATTTAATTAATCTTTGTCACAGGTGTACGAGGCTGCTGGGCTGGCCAATGCTGACAGTTTTATCCGACAGTTCCCTGATGGCTACAGTACCATTCTGGGGGAGAGAGGAGTTACCGTGTCTGGGGGCCAGAAACAGAGGATAGCTATCGCCCGCGCTCTACTGAAAATCCCATCCATCCTCATACTAGACGAGGCTACCAGGTCAGTTGCAAGGGAAAGACTTGATCATAAAAAATGTTAAAATGTAACATGTAAATATGTAAAATGTAAAAATGTAGACGACGACGACGACGACGACGACGACGACGACGACGACGACGACGACGACGACGACGACGACGACGACGACGACGACGACGACGACGACGACGACGACGACGACGACGACGACGACGACGACGACGACGACGACGACGACGACGACGACGACGACGACGACGACGACGACGGTTTTTATGTCAGCTTGGTGGTTGAGTGATTATAGTACTGCTGTACTCGCCTTGTAATCAGAAGGTAGATGTTACTTTGTTTGTATTACCTGTCACTAGTTTGGTATTACTAATTTAATTAATCTTTGTCACAGGTGTACGTCGCTGCTGGGCTGGCCAATGCTGACAGTTTTATCCGACAGTTCCCTGATGGCTACAGTACCATTCTGGGGGAGAGAGGAGTTACCGTGTCTGGGGGCCAGAAACAGAGGATAGCTATCGCCCGCTCTCTACTGAAAATCCCATCCATCCTCATACTAGACGAGGCTACCAGGTCAGTTGCAAGGGAATGACTTGATCGTAAAACATGTTAAAATGTAACATGTAAAAATGTAACATGTGGAAATATAAGAAGTTAAAATGTAACATGTTAAAATGTAACGTGTTAAAATGTAACATTTTAAAATGTAACATGCTTAAATGTAACGTGTTAAAATGTAACATATTAAAATGTAACATGTAAAAATGTAACATGTAAAATTGTAACCTTTTAAAATGTAACATGCTTAAAGGTAACTTGTTAAAATGTAACATATTAAAAACGTTATGAGTACTGGTATGAGTAAAAGTTTTTATGTCAGCTTGGTGGTTGAGTGATTATAGTACTGCTGTACTCGCCTTGTAATTAGAAGGTAGCTGGTTTGATTCTATGTTACTTTGTTTGTATTACCTGTCACTAGTTTGGTATTACTAATTTAATTAATCTTTGTCACAGGTGTACGAGGCTGCTGGGCTGGCCAATGCTGACAGTTTTATCCGACAGTTCCCTGATGGCTACAGTACCATTCTGGGGGAGAGAGGAGTTACCGTGTCTGGGGGCCAGAAACAGAGGATAGCTATCGCCCGCGCTCTACTGAAAATCCCATCCATCCTCATACTAGACGAGGCTACCAGGTCAGTTGCAAGGGAAAGACTTGATCATAAAAATGTTAAAATGTAACATGTAAATATGTAAAATGTAAAAATGTAGACGACGACGACGACGACGACGACGACGACGACGACGACGACGACGACGACGACGACGACGACGACGACGACGACGACGACGACGACGACGACGACGACGACGACGACGACGACGACGACGACGACGACGACGACGACGACGACGACGACGACGACGACGACGACGACGGTTTTTATGTCAGCTAGGTGGTTGAGTGATTATAGTACTGCTGTACTCGCCTTGTAATCAGAAGGTAGCTGGTTTGATTCTATGTTACTTTGTTTGTATTACCTGTCACTAGTTTGGTATTACTAATTTAATTAATCTTTGTCACAGGTGTACGTCGCTGCTGGGCTGGCCAATGCTGACAGTTTTATCCGACAGTTCCCTGATGGCTACAGTACCATTCTGGGGGAGAGAGGAGTTACCGTGTCTGGGGGCCAGAAACAGAGGATAGCTATCGCCCGCGCTCTACTGAAAATCCCATCCATCCTCATACTAGACGAGGCTACCAGGTCAGTTGCAAGGGAATGACTTGATCGTAAAACATGTTAAAATGTAACATGTAAAAATGTAACATGTGGAAATATAAGAAGTTAAAATGTAACATGTTAAAATGTAACATTTTAAAATGTAACATGCTTAAATGTAACGTGTTAAAATGTAACATATTAAAATGTAACATGTAAAAATGTAACATGTAAAATTGTAACCTTTTAAAATGTAACATGCTTAAAGGTAACTTGTTAAAATGTAACATATTAAAAACGTTATGAGTACTGGTATGAGTAAAAGTTTTTATGTCAGCTTGGTGGTTGAGTGATTATAGTACTGCTGTACTCGCCTTGTAATTAGAAGGTAGCTGGTTTGATTCTGTTACTTTGTTTGTATTACCTGTCACTAGTTTGGTATTACTAATTTAATTAATCTTTGTCACAGGTGTACGAGGCTGCTGGGCTGGCCAATGCTGACAGTTTTATCCGACAGTTCCCTGATGGCTACAGTACCATTCTGGGGGAGAGAGGAGTTACCGTGTCTGGGGGCCAGAAACAGAGGATAGCTATCGCCCGCGCTCTACTGAAAATCCCATCCATCCTCATACTAGACGAGGCTACCAGGTCAGTTGCAAGGGAATGACTTGATCGTAAAACATGTTAAAATGTAACATGTAAAAATGTAACATGTGGAAATATAAGAAGTTAAAATGTAACATGTTAAAATGTAACGTGTTAAAATGTAACATTTTAAAATGTAACATGCTTAAATGTAACGTGTTAAAATGTAACATATTAAAATGTAACATGTAAAAATGTAACATGTAAAATTGTAACCTTTTAAAATGTAACATGCTTAAAGGTAACTTGTTAAAATGTAACATATTAAAAACGTTATGAGTACTGGTATGAGTAAAAGTTTTTATGTCAGCTTGGTGGTTGAGTGATTATAGTACTGCTGTACTCGCCTTGTAATTAGAAGGTAGCTGGTTTGATTCTATGTTACTTTGTTTGTATTACCTGTCACTAGTTTGGTATTACTAATTTAATTAATCTTTGTCACAGGTGTACGAGGCTGCTGGGCTGGCCAATGCTGACAGTTTTATCCGACAGTTCCCTGATGGCTACAGTACCATTCTGGGGGAGAGAGGAGTTACCGTGTCTGGGGGCCAGAAACAGAGGATAGCTATCGCCCGCGCTCTACTGAAAATCCCATCTATCCTCATACTAGACGAGGCTACCAGGTCAGTTGCAAGGGAAAGACTTGATACCAGGTCAGTTGCAAGGGAAAGACTTGATCATAAAAATGTTAAAATGTAACATGTAAATATGTAAAATGTAAAAATGTAGACGACGACGACGACGACGACGACGACGACGACGACGACGACGACGACGACGACGACGACGACGACGACGACGACGACGACGACGACGACGACGACGACGACGACGACGACGACGACGACGACGACGACGACGACGACGACGACGACGACGACGACGACGACGACGACGACGACGACGACGACGACGACGACGACGACGACGACGACGACGACGACGACGACGACGACGACGACGACGACGACGACGACGACGACGACGACGACGACGACGACGACGACGACGACGACGACGACGACGACGACGACGACGACGACGACGACGACGACGACGACGACGACGACGACGACGACGACGACGACGACGACGACGACGACGACGACGACGACGACGACGACGACGACGACGACGACGACGACGACGACGACGACGACGACGACGACGACGACGACGACGACGACGACGACGACGACGACGACGACGACGACGACGACGACGACGACGACGACGACGACGACGACGACGACGACGACGACGACGACGACGACGACGACGACGACGACGACGACGACGACGACGACGGCGGCGGCGGCGGCGGCGGCGGCGGCGGCGGCGGCGGCGGCGGCGGCGGCGGCGGCGGCGGCGGCGGCGGCGGCGGCGGCGGCGGCGGCGGCGGCGGCGGCGGCGGCGGCGGCGGCGGCGGCGGCGGCGGCGGCGGCGGCGGCGGCGGCGGCGGCGGCGACGACGACGACGACGACGACGACGACGACGACGACGACGACGACGACGACGACGACGACGACGACGACGACGACGACGACGACGACGACGACGACGACGACGACGACGACGACGACGACGACGACGACGACGACGACGACGACGACGACGACGACGACGACGACGACGACGACGACGACGACGACGACGACGACGACGACGACGACGACGACGACGACGACGACGACGACGACGACGACGACGACGACGACGGTTTTTATGTCAGCTAGGTGGTTGAGTGATTATAGTACTGCTGTACTCGCCTTGTAATCAGAAGGTAGCTGGTTTGATTCTATGTTACTTTGTTTGTATTACCTGTCACTAGTTTGGTATTACTAATTTAATTAATCTTTGTCACAGGTGTACGTCGCTGCTGGGCTGGCCAATGCTGACAGTTTTATCCGACAGTTCCCTGATGGCTACAGTACCATTCTGGGGGAGAGAGGAGTTACCGTGTCTGGGGGCCAGAAACAGAGGATAGCTATCGCCCGCGCTCTACTGAAAATCCCATCCATCCTCATACTAGACGAGGCTACCAGGTCAGTTGCAAGGGAATGACTTGATCGTAAAACATGTTAAAATGTAACATGTAAAAATGTAACATGTGGAAATATAAGTAGTTAAAATGTAACATGTTAAAATGTAACGTGTTAAAATGTAACATTTTAAAATGTAACATGCTTAAATGTAACGTGTTAAAATGTAACATATTAAAATGTAACATGTAAAAATGTAACATGTAAAATTGTAACCTTTTAAAATGTAACATGCTTAAAGGTAACTTGTTAAAATGTAACATATTAAAAACGTTATGAGTACTGGTATGAGTAAAAGTTTTTATGTCAGCTTGGTGGTTGAGTGATTATAGTACTGCTGTACTCGCCTTGTAATTAGAAGGTAGCTGGTTTGATTCTATGTTACTTTGTTTGTATTACCTGTCACTAGTTTGGTATTTGTAATTTAATTAATCTTTGTCACAGGTGTACGAGGCTGCTGGGCTGGCCAATGCTGACAGTTTTATCCGACAGTTCCCTGATGGCTACAGTACCATTCTGGGGGAGAGAGGAGTTACCGTGTCTGGGGGCCAGAAACAGAGGATAGCTATCGCCCGCGCTCTACTGAAAATCCCATCCATCCTCATACTAGACGAGGCTACCAGGTCAGTTGCAAGGGAAAGACTTGATCATAAAAAATGTTAAAATGTAACATGTAAATATGTAAAATGTAAAAATGTAGACGACGACGACGACGACGACGACGACGACGACGACGACGACGACGACGACGACGACGACGACGACGACGACGACGACGACGACGACGACGACGACGACGACGACGACGACGACGACGACGACGACGGTTTTTATGTCAGCTTGGTGGTTGAGTGATTATAGTACTGCTGTACTCGCCTTGTAATCAGAAGGTAGATGTTACTTTGTTTGTATTACCTGTCACTAGTTTGGTATTACTAATTTAATTAATCTTTGTCACAGGTGTACGTCGCTGCTGGGCTGGCCAATGCTGACAGTTTTATCCGACAGTTCCCTGATGGCTACAGTACCATTCTGGGGGAGAGAGGAGTTACCGTGTCTGGGGGCCAGAAACAGAGGATAGCTATCGCCCGCGCTCTACTGAAAATCCCATCCATCCTCATACTAGACGAGGCTACCAGGTCAGTTGCAAGGGAATGACTTGATCGTAAAACATGTTAAAATGTAACATGTAAAAATGTAACATGTGGAAATATAAGTAGTTAAAATGTAACATGTTAAAATGTAACGTGTTAAAATGTAACATTTTAAAATGTAACATGCTTAAATGTAACGTGTTAAAATGTAACATATTAAAATGTAACATGTAAAAATGTAACATGTAAAATTGTAACCTTTTAAAATGTAACATGCTTAAAGGTAACTTGTTAAAATGTAACATATTAAAAACGTTATGAGTACTGGTATGAGTAAAAGTTTTTATGTCAGCTTGGTGGTTGAGTGATTATAGTACTGCTGTACTCGCCTTGTAATTAGAAGGTAGCTGGTTTGATTCTATGTTACTTTGTTTGTATTACCTGTCACTAGTTTGGTATTACTAATTTAATTAATCTTTGTCACAGGTGTACGAGGCTGCTGGGCTGGCCAATGCTGACAGTTTTATCCGACAGTTCCCTGATGGCTACAGTACCATTCTGGGGGAGAGAGGAGTTACCGTGTCTGGGGGCCAGAAACAGAGGATAGCTATCGCCCGCGCTCTACTGAAAATCCCATCCATCCTCATACTAGACGAGGCTACCAGGTCAGTTGCAAGGGAAAGACTTGATCATAAAAAATGTTAAAATGTAACATGTAAATATGTAAAATGTAAAAATGTAGACGACGACGACGACGACGACGACGACGACGACGACGACGACGACGACGACGACGACGACGACGACGACGACGACGACGACGACGACGACGACGACGACGACGACGACGACGACGACGACGACGACGACGACGACGACGACGACGACGACGACGACGACGACGACGACGACGACGACGACGACGACGACGACGACGACGACGACGACGACGACGACGACGACGACGACGACGACGACGACGACGACGACGACGACGACGACGACGACGACGACGACGACGACGACGACGACGACGACGACGACGACGACGACGACGACGACGACGACGACGACGACGACGACGACGACGACGACGACGACGACGACGACGACGACGACGACGACGACGACGACGACGACGACGACGACGACGACGGTTTTTATGTCAGCTTGGTGGTTGAGTGATTATAGTACTGCTGTACTCGCCTTGTAATCAGAAGGTAGATGTTACTTTGTTTGTATTACCTGTCACTAGTTTGGTATTACTAATTTAATTAATCTTTGTCACAGGTGTACGTCGCTGCTGGGCTGGCCAATGCTGACAGTTTTATCCGACAGTTCCCTGATGGCTACAGTACCATTCTGGGGGAGAGAGGAGTTACCGTGTCTGGGGGCCAGAAACAGAGGATAGCTATCGCCCGCTCTCTACTGAAAATCCCATCCATCCTCATACTAGACGAGGCTACCAGGTCAGTTGCAAGGGAATGACTTGATCGTAAAACATGTTAAAATGTAACATGTAAAAATGTAACATGTGGAAATATAAGAAGTTAAAATGTAACATGTTAAAATGTAACGTGTTAAAATGTAACATTTTAAAATGTAACATGCTTAAATGTAACGTGTTAAAATGTAACATATTAAAATGTAACATGTAAAAATGTAACATGTAAAATTGTAACCTTTTAAAATGTAACATGCTTAAAGGTAACTTGTTAAAATGTAACATATTAAAAACGTTATGAGTACTGGTATGAGTAAAAGTTTTTATGTCAGCTTGGTGGTTGAGTGATTATAGTACTGCTGTACTCGCCTTGTAATTAGAAGGTAGCTGGTTTGATTCTATGTTACTTTGTTTGTATTACCTGTCACTAGTTTGGTATTACTAATTTAATTAATCTTTGTCACAGGTGTACGAGGCTGCTGGGCTGGCCAATGCTGACAGTTTTATCCGACAGTTCCCTGATGGCTACAGTACCATTCTGGGGGAGAGAGGAGTTACCGTGTCTGGGGGCCAGAAACAGAGGATAGCTATCGCCCGCGCTCTACTGAAAATCCCATCCATCCTCATACTAGACGAGGCTACCAGGTCAGTTGCAAGGGAATGACTTGATCGTAAAACATGTTAAAATGTAACATGTAAAAATGTAACATGTGGAAATATAAGTAGTTAAAATGTAACATGTTAAAATGTAACGTGTTAAAATGTAACATTTTAAAATGTAACATGCTTAAATGTAACGTGTTAAAATGTAACATATTAAAATGTAACATGTAAAAATGTAACATGTAAAATTGTAACCTTTTAAAATGTAACATGCTTAAAGGTAACTTGTTAAAATGTAACATATTAAAAACGTTATGAGTACTGGTATGAGTAAAAGTTTTTATGTCAGCTTGGTGGTTGAGTGATTATAGTACTGCTGTACTCGCCTTGTAATTAGAAGGTAGCTGGTTTGATTCTATGTTACTTTGTTTGTATTACCTGTCACTAGTTTGGTATTACTAATTTAATTAATCTTTGTCACAGGTGTACGAGGCTGCTGGGCTGGCCAATGCTGACAGTTTTATCCGACAGTTCCCTGATGGCTACAGTACCATTCTGGGGGAGAGAGGAGTTACCGTGTCTGGGGGCCAGAAACAGAGGATAGCTATCGCCCGCGCTCTACTGAAAATCCCATCCATCCTCATACTAGACGAGGCTACCAGGTCAGTTGCAAGGGAAAGACTTGATCATAAAAAATATTAAAATGTAACATGTAAATATGTAAAATGTAAAAATGTAGACGACGACGACGACGACGACGACGACGACGACGACGACGACGACGACGACGACGACGACGACGACGACGACGACGACGACGACGACGACGACGACGACGACGACGACGACGACGACGACGACGACGACGACGACGACGACGACGACGACGACGACGACGACGACGACGACGACGACGACGACGACGACGACGACGACGACGACGACGACGACGACGACGACGACGACGACGACGACGACGACGACGGTTTTTATGTCAGCTTGGTGGTTGAGTGATTATAGTACTGCTGTACTCGCCTTGTAATCAGAAGGTAGATGTTACTTTGTTTGTATTACCTGTCACTAGTTTGGTATTACTAATTTAATTAATCTTTGTCACAGGTGTACGTCGCTGCTGGGCTGGCCAATGCTGACAGTTTTATCCGACAGTTCCCTGATGGCTACAGTACCATTCTGGGGGAGAGAGGAGTTACCGTGTCTGGGGGCCAGAAACAGAGGATAGCTATCGCCCGCGCTCTACTGAAAATCCCATCCATCCTCATACTAGACGAGGCTACCAGGTCAGTTGCAAGGGAATGACTTGATCGTAAAACATGTTAAAATGTAACATGTAAAAATGTAACATGTGGAAATATAAGTAGTTAAAATGTAACATGTTAAAATGTAACGTGTTAAAATGTAACATTTTAAAATGTAACATGCTTAAATGTAACGTGTTAAAATGTAACATATTAAAATGTAACATGTAAAAATGTAACATGTAAAATTGTAACCTTTTAAAATGTAACATGCTTAAAGGTAACTTGTTAAAATGTAACATATTAAAAACGTTATGAGTACTGGTATGAGTAAAAGTTTTTATGTCAGCTTGGTGGTTGAGTGATTATAGTACTGCTGTACTCGCCTTGTAATTAGAAGGTAGCTGGTTTGATTCTATGTTACTTTGTTTGTATTACCTGTCACTAGTTTGGTATTACTAATTTAATTAATCTTTGTCACAGGTGTACGAGGCTGCTGGGCTGGCCAATGCTGACAGTTTTATCCGACAGTTCCCTGATGGCTACAGTACCATTCTGGGGGAGAGAGGAGTTACCGTGTCTGGGGGCCAGAAACAGAGGATAGCTATCGCCCGCGCTCTACTGAAAATCCCATCCATCCTCATACTAGACGAGGCTACCAGGTCAGTTGCAAGGGAAAGACTTGATCATAAAAAATGTTAAAATGTAACATGTAAATATGTAAAATGTAAAAATGTAGACGACGACGACGACGACGACGACGACGACGACGACGACGACGACGACGACGACGACGACGACGACGACGACGACGACGACGACGACGACGACGACGACGACGACGACGACGACGACGACGACGACGACGACGACGACGACGACGACGACGACGACGACGACGACGACGACGACGACGACGACGACGACGACGACGACGACGACGACGACGACGACGACGACGACGACGACGACGACGACGACGACGACGACGACGACGACGACGACGACGACGACGACGACGACGACGACGACGACGACGACGACGACGACGACGACGACGACGACGACGACGGTTTTTATGTCAGCTTGGTGGTTGAGTGATTATAGTACTGCTGTACTCGCCTTGTAATCAGAAGGTAGATGTTACTTTGTTTGTATTACCTGTCACTAGTTTGGTATTACTAATTTAATTAATCTTTGTCACAGGTGTACGTCGCTGCTGGGCTGGCCAATGCTGACAGTTTTATCCGACAGTTCCCTGATGGCTACAGTACCATTCTGGGGGAGAGAGGAGTTACCGTGTCTGGGGGCCAGAAACAGAGGATAGCTATCGCCCGCTCTCTACTGAAAATCCCATCCATCCTCATACTAGACGAGGCTACCAGGTCAGTTGCAAGGGAATGACTTGATCGTAAAACATGTTAAAATGTAACATGTAAAAATGTAACATGTGGAAATATAAGAAGTTAAAATGTAACATGTTAAAATGTAACGTGTTAAAATGTAACATTTTAAAATGTAACATGCTTAAATGTAACGTGTTAAAATGTAACATATTAAAATGTAACATGTAAAAATGTAACATGTAAAATTGTAACCTTTTAAAATGTAACATGCTTAAAGGTAACTTGTTAAAATGTAACATATTAAAAACGTTATGAGTACTGGTATGAGTAAAAGTTTTTATGTCAGCTTGGTGGTTGAGTGATTATAGTACTGCTGTACTCGCCTTGTAATTAGAAGGTAGCTGGTTTGATTCTATGTTACTTTGTTTGTATTACCTGTCACTAGTTTGGTATTACTAATTTAATTAATCTTTGTCACAGGTGTACGAGGCTGCTGGGCTGGCCAATGCTGACAGTTTTATCCGACAGTTCCCTGATGGCTACAGTACCATTCTGGGGGAGAGAGGAGTTACCGTGTCTGGGGGCCAGAAACAGAGGATAGCTATCGCCCGCGCTCTACTGAAAATCCCATCCATCCTCATACTAGACGAGGCTACCAGGTCAGTTGCAAGGGAAAGACTTGATCATAAAAATGTTAAAATGTAACATGTAAATATGTAAAATGTAAAAATGTAGACGACGACGACGACGACGACGACGACGACGACGACGACGACGATGACGACGACGACGACGACGACGACGACGACGACGACGACGACGACGACGACGACGACGACGACGACGACGACGACGACGACGACGACGACGACGACGACGACGACGACGACGACGACGACGACGACGACGACGACGACGACGACGACGACGACGACGGTTTTTATGTCAGCTAGGTGGTTGAGTGATTATAGTACTGCTGTACTCGCCTTGTAATCAGAAGGTAGCTGGTTTGATTCTATGTTACTTTGTTTGTATTACCTGTCACTAGTTTGGTATTACTAATTTAATTAATCTTTGTCACAGGTGTACGTCGCTGCTGGGCTGGCCAATGCTGACAGTTTTATCCGACAGTTCCCTGATGGCTACAGTACCATTCTGGGGGAGAGAGGAGTTACCGTGTCTGGGGGCCAGAAACAGAGGATAGCTATCGCCCGCGCTCTACTGAAAATCCCATCCATCCTCATACTAGACGAGGCTACCAGGTCAGTTGCAAGGGAATGACTTGATCGTAAAACATGTTAAAATGTAACATGTAAAAATGTAACATGTGGAAATATAAGAAGTTAAAATGTAACATGTTAAAATGTAACGTGTTAAAATGTAACATTTTAAAATGTAACATGCTTAAATGTAACGTGTTAAAATGTAACATATTAAAATGTAACATGTAAAAATGTAACATGTAAAATTGTAACCGTAACATGCTTAAAGGTAACTTGTTAAAATGTAACATATTAAAAACGTTATGAGTACTGGTATGAGTAAAAGTTTTTATGTCAGCTTGGTGGTTGAGTGATTATAGTACTGCTGTACTCGCCTTGTAATTAGAAGGTAGCTGGTTTGATTCTGTTACTTTGTTTGTATTACCTGTCACTAGTTTGGTATTACTAATTTAATTAATCTTTGTCACAGGTGTACGAGGCTGCTGGGCTGGCCAATGCTGACAGTTTTATCCGACAGTTCCCTGATGGCTACAGTACCATTCTGGGGGAGAGAGGAGTTACCGTGTCTGGGGGCCAGAAACAGAGGATAGCTATCGCCCGCGCTCTACTGAAAATCCCATCCATCCTCATACTAGACGAGGCTACCAGGTCAGTTGCAAGGGAATGACTTGATCGTAAAACATGTTAAAATGTAACATGTAAAAATGTAACATGTGGAAATATAAGAAGTTAAAATGTAACATGTTAAAATGTAACGTGTTAAAATGTAACATTTTAAAATGTAACATGCTTAAATGTAACGTGTTAAAATGTAACATATTAAAATGTAACATGTAAAAATGTAACATGTAAAATTGTAACCTTTTAAAATGTAACATGCTTAAAGGTAACTTGTTAAAATGTAACATATTAAAAACGTTATGAGTACTGGTATGAGTAAAAGTTTTTATGTCAGCTTGGTGGTTGAGTGATTATAGTACTGCTGTACTCGCCTTGTAATTAGAAGGTAGCTGGTTTGATTCTATGTTACTTTGTTTGTATTACCTGTCACTAGTTTGGTATTACTAATTTAATTAATCTTTGTCACAGGTGTACGAGGCTGCTGGGCTGGCCAATGCTGACAGTTTTATCCGACAGTTCCCTGATGGCTACAGTACCATTCTGGGGGAGAGAGGAGTTACCGTGTCTGGGGGCCAGAAACAGAGGATAGCTATCGCCCGCGCTCTACTGAAAATCCCATCCATCCTCATACTAGACGAGGCTACCAGGTCAGTTGCAAGGGAAAGACTTGATCATAAAAATGTTAAAATGTAACATGTAAATATGTAAAATGTAAAAATGTAGACGACGACGACGACGACGACGACGACGACGACGACGACGACGACGACGACGACGACGACGACGACGACGACGACGACGACGACGACGACGACGACGACGACGACGACGACGACGACGACGACGACGACGACGACGACGACGACGACGACGACGACGACGACGACGACGACGACGACGACGACGACGACGACGACGACGACGACGACGACGACGACGACGACGACGACGACGACGACGACGACGACGACGGTTTTTATGTCAGCTAGGTGGTTGAGTGATTATAGTACTGCTGTACTCGCCTTGTAATCAGAAGGTAGCTGGTTTGATTCTATGTTACTTTGTTTGTATTACCTGTCACTAGTTTGGTATTACTAATTTAATTAATCTTTGTCACAGGTGTACGTCGCTGCTGGGCTGGCCAATGCTGACAGTTTTATCCGACAGTTCCCTGATGGCTACAGTACCATTCTGGGGGAGAGAGGAGTTACCGTGTCTGGGGGCCAGAAACAGAGGATAGCTATCGCCCGCGCTCTACTGAAAATCCCATCCATCCTCATACTAGACGAGGCTACCAGGTCAGTTGCAAGGGAATGACTTGATCGTAAAACATGTTAAAATGTAACATGTAAAAATGTAACATGTGGAAATATAAGTAGTTAAAATGTAACATGTTAAAATGTAACGTGTTAAAATGTAACATTTTAAAATGTAACATGCTTAAATGTAACGTGTTAAAATGTAACATATTAAAATGTAACATGTAAAAATGTAACATGTAAAATTGTAACCTTTTAAAATGTAACATGCTTAAAGGTAACTTGTTAAAATGTAACATATTAAAAACGTTATGAGTACTGGTATGAGTAAAAGTTTTTATGTCAGCTTGGTGGTTGAGTGATTATAGTACTGCTGTACTCGCCTTGTAATTAGAAGGTAGCTGGTTTGATTCTATGTTACTTTGTTTGTATTACCTGTCACTAGTTTGGTATTACTAATTTAATTAATCTTTGTCACAGGTGTACGAGGCTGCTGGGCAAGCCAATGCTGACAGTTTTATCCGACAGTTCCCTGATGGCTACAGTACCATTCTGGGGGAGAGAGGAGTTACCGTGTCTGGGGGCCAGAAACAGAGGATAGCTATCGCCCGCGCTCTACTGAAAATCCCATCCATCCTCATACTAGACGAGGCTACCAGGTCAGTTGCAAGGGAAAGACTTGATCATAAAAAATGTTAAAATGTAACATGTAAATATGTAAAATGTAAAAATGTAGACGACGACGACGACGACGACGACGACGACGACGACGACGACGACGACGACGACGACGACGACGACGACGACGACGACGACGACGACGACGACGACGACGACGACGACGACGACGACGACGACGACGACGACGACGACGACGACGACGACGACGACGACGACGACGACGACGACGACGACGACGACGACGACGACGACGACGACGACGACGACGACGACGACGACGACGACGACGACGACGACGACGACGACGACGACGACGACGACGACGACGACGGTTTTTATGTCAGCTTGGTGGTTGAGTGATTATAGTACTGCTGTACTCGCCTTGTAATCAGAAGGTAGATGTTACTTTGTTTGTATTACCTGTCACTAGTTTGGTATTACTAATTTAATTAATCTTTGTCACAGGTGTACGTCGCTGCTGGGCTGGCCAATGCTGACAGTTTTATCCGACAGTTCCCTGATGGCTACAGTACCATTCTGGGGGAGAGAGGAGTTACCGTGTCTGGGGGCCAGAAACAGAGGATAGCTATCGCCCGCTCTCTACTGAAAATCCCATCCATCCTCATACTAGACGAGGCTACCAGGTCAGTTGCAAGGGAATGACTTGATCGTAAAACATGTTAAAATGTAACATGTAAAAATGTAACATGTGGAAATATAAGAAGTTAAAATGTAACATGTTAAAATGTAACGTGTTAAAATGTAACATTTTAAAATGTAACATGCTTAAATGTAACGTGTTAAAATGTAACATATTAAAATGTAACATGTAAAAATGTAACATGTAAAATTGTAACCTTTTAAAATGTAACATGCTTAAAGGTAACTTGTTAAAATGTAACATATTAAAAACGTTATGAGTACTGGTATGAGTAAAAGTTTTTATGTCAGCTTGGTGGTTGAGTGATTATAGTACTGCTGTACTCGCCTTGTAATTAGAAGGTAGCTGGTTTGATTCTATGTTACTTTGTTTGTATTACCTGTCACTAGTTTGGTATTACTAATTTAATTAATCTTTGTCACAGGTGTACGAGGCTGCTGGGCTGGCCAATGCTGACAGTTTTATCCGACAGTTCCCTGATGGCTACAGTACCATTCTGGGGGAGAGAGGAGTTACCGTGTCTGGGGGCCAGAAACAGAGGATAGCTATCGCCCGCGCTCTACTGAAAATCCCATCCATCCTCATACTAGACGAGGCTACCAGGTCAGTTGCAAGGGAAAGACTTGATCATAAAAATGTTAAAATGTAACATGTAAATATGTAAAATGTAAAAATGTAGACGACGACGACGACGACGACGACGACGACGACGACGACGACGATGACGACGACGACGACGACGACGACGACGACGACGACGACGACGACGACGACGACGACGACGACGACGACGACGACGACGACGACGACGACGACGACGACGACGACGACGACGACGACGACGACGACGACGACGACGACGACGACGACGACGACGACGACGACGACGACGACGACGACGACGACGACGGTTTTTATGTCAGCTAGGTGGTTGAGTGATTATAGTACTGCTGTACTCGCCTTGTAATCAGAAGGTAGCTGGTTTGATTCTATGTTACTTTGTTTGTATTACCTGTCACTAGTTTGGTATTACTAATTTAATTAATCTTTGTCACAGGTGTACGTCGCTGCTGGGCTGGCCAATGCTGACAGTTTTATCCGACAGTTCCCTGATGGCTACAGTACCATTCTGGGGGAGAGAGGAGTTACCGTGTCTGGGGGCCAGAAACAGAGGATAGCTATCGCCCGCGCTCTACTGAAAATCCCATCCATCCTCATACTAGACGAGGCTACCAGGTCAGTTGCAAGGGAATGACTTGATCGTAAAACATGTTAAAATGTAACATGTAAAAATGTAACATGTGGAAATATAAGAAGTTAAAATGTAACATGTTAAAATGTAACGTGTTAAAATGTAACATTTTAAAATGTAACATGCTTAAATGTAACGTGTTAAAATGTAACATATTAAAATGTAACATGTAAAAATGTAACATGTAAAATTGTAACCTTTTAAAATGTAACATGCTTAAAGGTAACTTGTTAAAATGTAACATATTAAAAACGTTATGAGTACTGGTATGAGTAAAAGTTTTTATGTCAGCTTGGTGGTTGAGTGATTATAGTACTGCTGTACTCGCCTTGTAATTAGAAGGTAGCTGGTTTGATTCTGTTACTTTGTTTGTATTACCTGTCACTAGTTTGGTATTACTAATTTAATTAATCTTTGTCACAGGTGTACGAGGCTGCTGGGCTGGCCAATGCTGACAGTTTTATCCGACAGTTCCCTGATGGCTACAGTACCATTCTGGGGGAGAGAGGAGTTACCGTGTCTGGGGGCCAGAAACAGAGGATAGCTATCGCCCGCGCTCTACTGAAAATCCCATCCATCCTCATACTAGACGAGGCTACCAGGTCAGTTGCAAGGGAATGACTTGATCGTAAAACATGTTAAAATGTAACATGTAAAAATGTAACATGTGGAAATATAAGAAGTTAAAATGTAACATGTTAAAATGTAACGTGTTAAAATGTAACATTTTAAAATGTAACATGCTTAAATGTAACGTGTTAAAATGTAACATATTAAAATGTAACATGTAAAAATGTAACATGTAAAATTGTAACCTTTTAAAATGTAACATGCTTAAAGGTAACTTGTTAAAATGTAACATATTAAAAACGTTATGAGTACTGGTATGAGTAAAAGTTTTTATGTCAGCTTGGTGGTTGAGTGATTATAGTACTGCTGTACTCGCCTTGTAATTAGAAGGTAGCTGGTTTGATTCTATGTTACTTTGTTTGTATTACCTGTCACTAGTTTGGTATTACTAATTTAATTAATCTTTGTCACAGGTGTACGAGGCTGCTGGGCTGGCCAATGCTGACAGTTTTATCCGACAGTTCCCTGATGGCTACAGTACCATTCTGGGGGAGAGAGGAGTTACCGTGTCTGGGGGCCAGAAACAGAGGATAGCTATCGCCCGCGCTCTACTGAAAATCCCATCCATCCTCATACTAGACGAGGCTACCAGGTCAGTTGCAAGGGAAAGACTTGATCATAAAAATGTTAAAATGTAACATGTAAATATGTAAAATGTAAAAAAAATGTAGACGACGACGACGACGACGACGACGACGACGACGACGACGACGACGACGACGACGACGACGACGACGACGACGACGACGACGACGACGACGACGACGACGACGACGACGACGACGACGACGACGACGACGACGACGACGACGACGACGACGACGACGACGACGACGACGACGACGACGACGACGACGACGACGACGACGACGACGACGACGACGACGACGACGACGACGACGACGACGACGACGACGACGACGACGACGACGACGACGACGACGACGACGACGACGACGACGACGACGACGACGACGACGACGACGACGACGACGACGACGACGACGACGACGACGACGACGACGACGACGACGACGACGACGACGACGACGACGACGACGACGAAGACGACGACGACGACGACGACGACGACGACGACGACGACGACGACGACGACGACGACGACGACGACGACGACGACGACGACGACGACGACGACGACGACGACGACGACGACGACGACGACGACGACGACGACGACGACGACGACGACGACGACGACGACGACGACGACGACGACGACGACGACGACGACGACGACGGTTTTTATGTCAGCTAGGTGGTTGAGTGATTATAGTACTGCTGTACTCGCCTTGTAATCAGAAGGTAGCTGGTTTGATTCTATGTTACTTTGTTTGTATTACCTGTCACTAGTTTGGTATTAGTAATTTAATTAATCTTTGTCACAGGTGTACGTCGCTGCTGGGCTGGCCAATGCTGACAGTTTTATCCGACAGTTCCCTGATGGCTACAGTACCATTCTGGGGGAGAGAGGAGTTACCGTGTCTGGGGGCCAGAAACAGAGGATAGCTATCGCCCGCGCTCTACTGAAAATCCCATCCATCCTCATACTAGACGAGGCTACCAGGTCAGTTGCAAGGGAAAGACTTGATCATAAAAATGTTAAAATGTAACATGTAAATATGTAAAATGTAAAAATGTAGACGACGACGACGACGACGACGACGACGACGACGACGACGACGACGACGACGACGACGACGACGACGACGACGACGACGACGACGACGACGACGACGACGACGACGACGACGACGACGACGACGACGACGACGACGACGACGACGACGACGACGACGACGACGACGACGACGACGACGACGACGACGACGACGACGACGACGACGACGACGACGACGACGACGACGACGACGACGACGACGACGACGACGACGACGACGACGACGACGACGACGACGACGACGACGACGACGACGACGACGACGACGACGACGACGACGACGACGACGACGACGACGACGACGACGACGACGACGACGACGACGACGACGACGACGACGACGACGACGACGACGACGACGACGACGAAGACGACGACGACGACGACGACGACGACGACGACGACGACGACGACGACGACGACGACGACGACGACGACGACGACGACGACGACGACGACGACGACGACGACGACGACGACGACGACGACGACGACGACGGTTTTTATGTCAGCTAGGTGGTTGAGTGATTATAGTACTGCTGTACTCGCCTTGTAATCAGAAGGTAGCTGGTTTGATTCTATGTTACTTTGTTTGTATTACCTGTCACTAGTTTGGTATTAGTAATTTAATTAATCTTTGTCACAGGTGTACGTCGCTGCTGGGCTGGCCAATGCTGACAGTTTTATCCGACAGTTCCCTGATGGCTACAGTACCATTCTGGGGGAGAGAGGAGTTACCGTGTCTGGGGGCCAGAAACAGAGGATAGCTATCGCCCGCGCTCTACTGAAAATCCCATCCATCCTCATACTAGACGAGGCTACCAGGTCAGTTGCAAGGGAATGACTTGATCGTAAAACATGTTAAAATGTAACATGTAAAAATGTAACATGTGGAAATATAAGAAGTTAAAATGTAACATGTTAAAATGTAACGTGTTAAAATGTAACATTTTAAAATGTAACATGCTTAAATGTAACGTGTTAAAATGTAACATATTAAAATGTAACATGTAAAAATGTAACATGTAAAATTGTAACCTTTTAAAATGTAACATGCTTAAAGGTAACTTGTTAAAATGTAACATATTAAAAACGTTATGAGTACTGGTATGAGTAAAAGTTTTTATGTCAGCTTGGTGGTTGAGTGATTATAGTACTGCTGTACTCGCCTTGTAATTAGAAGGTAGCTGGTTTGATTCTGTTACTTTGTTTGTATTACCTGTCACTAGTTTGGTATTACTAATTTAATTAATCTTTGTCACAGGTGTACGAGGCTGCTGGGCTGGCCAATGCTGACAGTTTTATCCGACAGTTCCCTGATGGCTACAGTACCATTCTGGGGGAGAGAGGAGTTACCGTGTCTGGGGGCCAGAAACAGAGGATAGCTATCGCCCGCGCTCTACTGAAAATCCCATCCATCCTCATACTAGACGAGGCTACCAGGTCAGTTGCAAGGGAATGACTTGATCGTAAAACATGTTAAAATGTAACATGTAAAAATGTAACATGTGGAAATATAAGTAGTTAAAATGTAACATGTTAAAATGTAACGTGTTAAAATGTAACATTTTAAAATGTAACATGCTTAAATGTAACGTGTTAAAATGTAACATATTAAAATGTAACATGTAAAAATGTAACATGTAAAATTGTAACCTTTTAAAATGTAACATGCTTAAAGGTAACTTGTTAAAATGTAACATATTCAAAACGTTATGAGTACTGGTATGAGTAAAAGTTTTTATGTCAGCTTGGTGGTTGAGTGATTATAGTACTGCTGTACTCGCCTTGTAATTAGAAGGTAGCTGGTTTGATTCTATGTTACTTTGTTTGTATTACCTGTCACTAGTTTGGTATTACTAATTTAATTAATCTTTGTCACAGGTGTACGAGGCTGCTGGGCTGGCCAATGCTGACAGTTTTATCCGACAGTTCCCTGATGGCTACAGTACCATTCTGGGGGAGAGAGGAGTTACCGTGTCTGGGGGCCAGAAACAGAGGATAGCTATCGCCCGCGCTCTACTGAAAATCCCATCCATCCTCATACTAGACGAGGCTACCAGGTCAGTTGCAAGGGAAAGACTTGATCATAAAAATGTTAAAATGTAACATGTAAATATGTAAAATGTAAAAATGTAGACGACGACGACGACGACGACGACGACGACGACGACGACGACGACGACGACGACGACGACGACGACGACGTTGACGACGACGACGACGACGACGACGACGACGACGACGACGACGACGACGACGACGACGACGACGACGACGACGACGACGACGACGACGACGACGACGACGACGACGACGACGACGACGACGACGACGACGACGACGACGACGACGACGACGACGACGACGACGACGACGACGACGACGACGACGACGACGACGACGACGACGACGACGACGACGACGACGACGACGACGACGACGACGACGACGACGACGACGACGACGACGACGACGACGACGACGACGACGACGACGACGACGACGACGACGACGACGACGACGACGACGACGACGACGACGACGACGACGACGACGACGACGACGACGACGACGACGACGACGACGACGACGACGACGACGACGACGACGACGACGACGACGACGACGACGACGACGACGACGACGACGACGACGACGGTTTTTATGTCAGCTAGGTGGTTGAGTGATTATAGTACTGCTGTACTCGCCTTGTAATCAGAAGGTAGCTGGTTTGATTCTATGTTACTTTGTTTGTATTACCTGTCACTAGTTTGGTATTAGTAATTTAATTAATCTTTGTCACAGGTGTACGTCGCTGCTGGGCTGGCCAATGCTGACAGTTTTATCCGACAGTTCCCTGATGGCTACAGTACCATTCTGGGGGAGAGAGGAGTTACCGTGTCTGGGGGCCAGAAACAGAGGATAGCTATCGCCCGCGCTCTACTGAAAATCCCATCCATCCTCATACTAGACGAGGCTACCAGGTCAGTTGCAAGGGAATGACTTGATCGTAAAACATGTTAAAATGTAACATGTAAAAATGTAACATGTGGAAATATAAGAAGTTAAAATGTAACATGTTAAAATGTAACGTGTTAAAATGTAACATTTTAAAATGTAACATGCTTAAATGTAACGTGTTAAAATGTAACATATTAAAATGTAACATGTAAAAATGTAACATGTAAAATTGTAACCTTTTAAAATGTAACATGCTTAAAGGTAACTTGTTAAAATGTAACATATTAAAAACGTTATGAGTACTGGTATGAGTAAAAGTTTTTATGTCAGCTTGGTGGTTGAGTGATTATAGTACTGCTGTACTCGCCTTGTAATTAGAAGGTAGCTGGTTTGATTCTGTTACTTTGTTTGTATTACCTGTCACTAGTTTGGTATTACTAATTTAATTAATCTTTGTCACAGGTGTACGAGGCTGCTGGGCTGGCCAATGCTGACAGTTTTATCCGACAGTTCCCTGATGGCTACAGTACCATTCTGGGGGAGAGAGGAGTTACCGTGTCTGGGGGCCAGAAACAGAGGATAGCTATCGCCCGCGCTCTACTGAAAATCCCATCCATCCTCATACTAGACGAGGCTACCAGGTCAGTTGCAAGGGAATGACTTGATCGTAAAACATGTTAAAATGTAACATGTAAAAATGTAACATGTGGAAATATAAGTAGTTAAAATGTAACATGTTAAAATGTAACGTGTTAAAATGTAACATTTTAAAATGTAACATGCTTAAATGTAACGTGTTAAAATGTAACATATTAAAATGTAACATGTAAAAATGTAACATGTAAAATTGTAACCTTTTAAAATGTAACATGCTTAAAGGTAACTTGTTAAAATGTAACATATTAAAAACGTTATGAGTACTGGTATGAGTAAAAGTTTTTATGTCAGCTTGGTGGTTGAGTGATTATAGTACTGCTGTACTCGCCTTGTAATTAGAAGGTAGCTGGTTTGATTATATGTTACTTTGTTTGTATTACCTGTCACTAGTTTGGTATTACTAATTTAATTAATCTTTGTCACAGGTGTACGAGGCTGCTGGGCTGGCCAATGCTGACAGTTTTATCCGACAGTTCCCTGATGGCTACAGTACCATTCTGGGGGAGAGAGGAGTTACCGTGTCTGGGGGCCAGAAACAGAGGATAGCTATCGCCCGCGCTCTACTGAAAATCCCATCCATTCTCATACTAGACGAGGCTACCAGGTCAGTTGCAAGGGAAAGACTTGATCATAAAAATGTTAAAATGTAACATGTAAATATGTAAAATGTAAAAATGTAGACGACGACGACGACGACGACGACGACGACGACGACGACGACGACGACGACGACGACGACGACGACGACGACGACGACGACGACGACGACGACGACGACGACGACGACGACGACGACGACGACGACGACGACGACGACGACGACGACGACGACGACGACGACGACGACGACGACGACGACGACGACGACGACGACGACGACGACGACGACGACGACGACGACGACGACGACGACGACGACGACGACGACGACGACGACGACGACGACGACGACGACGACGACGACGACGACGACGACGACGACGACGACGACGACGACGACGACGACGACGACGACGACGACGACGACGACGACGACGACGACGACGACGACGACGACGACGACGACGACGACGACGACGACGACGACGACGACGACGACGACGACGACGACGACGACGACGACGACGACGACGACGACGACGACGACGACGACGACGACGACGACGACGACGACGACGACGACGACGACGACGACGACGACGACGACGACGACGACGACGACGGTTTTTATGTCAGCTAGGTGGTTGAGTGATTATAGTACTGCTGTACTCGCCTTGTAATCAGAAGGTAGCTGGTTTGATTCTATGTTACTTTGTTTGTATTACCTGTCACTAGTTTGGTATTACTAATTTAATTAATCTTTGTCACAGGTGTACGTCGCTGCTGGGCTGGCCAATGCTGACAGTTTTATCCGACAGTTCCCTGATGGCTACAGTACCATTCTGGGGGAGAGAGGAGTTACCGTGTCTGGGGGCCAGAAACAGAGGATAGCTATCGCCCGCGCTCTACTGAAAATCCCATCCATCCTCATACTAGACGAGGCTACCAGGTCAGTTGCAAGGGAATGACTTGATCGTAAAACATGTTAAAATGTAACATGTAAAAATGTAACATGTGGAAATATAAGAAGTTAAAATGTAACATGTTAAAATGTAACGTGTTAAAATGTAACATTTTAAAATGTAACATGCTTAAATGTAACGTGTTAAAATGTAACATATTAAAATGTAACATGTAAAAATGTAACATGTAAAATTGTAACCTTTTAAAATGTAACATGCTTAAAGGTAACTTGTTAAAATGTAACATATTAAAAACGTTATGAGTACTGGTAGTAAAAGTTTTTATGTCAGCTTGGTGGTTGAGTGATTATAGTACTGCTGTACTCGCCTTGTAATTAGAAGGTAGCTGGTTTGATTCTGTTACTTTGTTTGTATTACCTGTCACTAGTTTGGTATTACTAATTTAATTAATCTTTGTCACAGGTGTACGAGGCTGCTGGGCTGGCCAATGCTGACAGTTTTATCCGACAGTTCCCTGATGGCTACAGTACCATTCTGGGGGAGAGAGGAGTTACCGTGTCTGGGGGCCAGAAACAGAGGATAGCTATCGCCCGCGCTCTACTGAAAATCCCATCCATCCTCATACTAGACGAGGCTACCAGGTCAGTTGCAAGGGAATGACTTGATCGTAAAACATGTTAAAATGTAACATGTAAAAATGTAACATGTGGAAATATAAGTAGTTAAAATGTAACATGTTAAAATGTAACGTGTTAAAATGTAACATTTTAAAATGTAACATGCTTAAATGTAACGTGTTAAAATGTAACATATTAAAATGTAACATGTAAAAATGTAACATGTAAAATTGTAACCTTTTAAAATGTAACATGCTTAAAGGTAACTTGTTAAAATGTAACATATTAAAAACGTTATGAGTACTGGTATAAGTAAAAGTTTTTATGTCAGCTTGGTGGTTGAGTGATTATAGTACTGCTGTACTCGCCTTGTAATTAGAAGGTAGCTGGTTTGATTCTATGTTACTTTGTTTGTATTACCTGTCACTAGTTTGGTATTACTAATTTAATTAATCTTTGTCACAGGTGTACGAGGCTGCTGGGCTGGCCAATGCTGACAGTTTTATCCGACAGTTCCCT
Source organism: Macrosteles quadrilineatus (assembly GCF_028750875.1). Taxonomy (NCBI): domain Eukaryota; kingdom Metazoa; phylum Arthropoda; class Insecta; order Hemiptera; family Cicadellidae; genus Macrosteles; species Macrosteles quadrilineatus. The sequence continues at coordinate 26,588 of NW_026543008.1, read as the reverse complement.
GATGGCTACAGTACCATTCTGGGGGAGAGAGGAGTTACCGTGTCTGGGGGCCAGAAACAGAGGATAGCTATCGCCCGCGCTCTACTGAAAATCCCATCCATCCTCATACTAGACGAGGCTACCAGGTCAGTTGCAAGGGAAAGACTTGATCATAAAAATGTTAAAATGTAACATGTAAATATGTAAAATGTAAAAATGTAGACGACGACGACGACGACGACGACGACGACGACGACGACGACGACGACGACGACGACGACGACGACGACGACGACGACGACGACGACGACGACGACGACGACGACGACGACGACGACGACGACGACGACGACGACGACGACGACGACGACGACGACGACGACGACGACGACGACGACGACGACGACGACGACGACGACGACGACGACGACGACGACGACGACGACGACGACGACGACGACGACGACGACGACGACGACGACGACGACGACGACGACGACGACGACGACGACGACGACGACGACGACGACGACGACGACGGTTTTTATGTCAGCTTGGTGGTTGAGTGATTATAGTACTGCTGTACTCGACTTGTAATCAGAAGGTAGCTGGTTTGATTCTATGTTACTTTGTTTGTATTACCTGTCACTAGTTTGGTATTACTAATTTAATTAATCTTTGTCACAGGTGTACGTCGCTGCTGGGCTGGCCAATGCTGACAGTTTTATCCGACAGTTCCCTGATGGCTACAGTACCATTCTGGGGGAGAGAGGAGTTACCGTGTCTGGGGGCCAGAAACAGAGGATAGCTATCGCCCGCGCTCTACTGAAAATCCCATCCATCCTCATACTAGACGAGGCTACCAGGTCAGTTGCAAGGGAATGACTTGATTGTAAAACATGTTAAAATGTAACATGTAAAAATGTAACATGTGGAAATATAAGTAGTTAAAATGTAACATGTTAAAATGTAACGTGTTAAAATGTAACATTTTAAAATGTAACATGCTTAAATGTAACGTGTTAAAATGTAACATATTAAAATGTAACATGTAAAAATGTAACATGTAAAATTGTAACCTTTTAAAATGTAACATGCTTAAAGGTAACTTGTTAAAATGTAACATATTAAAAACGTTATGAGTACTGGTATGAGTAAAAGTTTTTATGTCAGCTTGGTGGTTGAGTGATTATAGTACTGCTGTACTCGCCTTGTAATTAGAAGGTAGCTGGTTTGATTCTATGTTACTTTGTTTGTATTACCTGTCACTAGTTTGGTATTACTAATTTAATTAATCTTTGTCACAGGTGTACGAGGCTGCTGGGCTGGCCAATGCTGACAGTTTTATCCGACAGTTCCCTGATGGCTACAGTACCATTCTGGGGGAGAGAGGAGTTACCGTGTCTGGGGGCCAGAAACAGAGGATAGCTATCGCCCGCGCTCTACTGAAAATCCCATCCATCCTCATACTAGACGAGGCTACCAGGTCAGTTGCAAGGGAAAGACTTGATCATAAAAATGTTAAAATGTAACATGTAAATATGTAAAATGTAAAAATGTAGACGACGACGACGACGACGACGACGACGACGACGACGACGACGACGACGACGACGACGACGACGACGACGACGACGACGACGACGACGACGACGACGACGACGACGACGACGACGACGACGACGACGACGACGACGACGACGACGACGACGACGACGACGACGACGACGACGACGACGACGACGACGACGACGACGACGACGGTTTTTATGTCAGCTAGGTGGTTGAGTGATTATAGTACTGCTGTACTCGCCTTGTAATCAGAAGGTAGCTGGTTTGATTCTATGTTACTTTGTTTGTATTAGCTGTCACTAGTTTGGTATTACTAATTTAATTAATCTTTGTCACAGGTGTACGTCGCTGCTGGGCTGGCCAATGCTGACAGTTTTATCCGACAGTTCCCTGATGGCTACAGTACCATTCTGGGGGAGAGAGGAGTTACCGTGTCTGGGGGCCAGAAACAGAGGATAGCTATCGCCCGCGCTCTACTGAAAATCCCATCCATCCTCATACTAGACGAGGCTACCAGGTCAGTTGCAAGGGAATGACTTGATCGTAAAACATGTTAAAATGTAACATGTAAAAATGTAACATGTGGAAATATAAGAAGTTAAAATGTAACATGTTAAAATGTAACGTGTTAAAATGTAACATTTTAAAATGTAACATGCTTAAATGTAACGTGTTAAAATGTAACATATTAAAATGTAACATGTAAAAATGTAACATGTAAAATTGTAACCTTTTAAAATGTAACATGCTTAAAGGTAACTTGTTAAAATGTAACATATTAAAAACGTTATGAGTACTGGTATGAGTAAAAGTTTTTATGTCAGCTTGGTGGTTGAGTGATTATAGTACTGCTGTACTCGCCTTGTAATTAGAAGGTAGCTGGTTTGATTCTATGTTACTTTGTTTGTATTACCTGTCACTAGTTTGGTATTACTAATTTAATTAATCTTTGTCACAGGTGTACGAGGCTGCTGGGCTGGCCAATGCTGACAGTTTTATCCGACAGTTCCCTGATGGCTACAGTACCATTCTGGGGGAGAGAGGAGTTACCGTGTCTGGGGGCCAGAAACAGAGGATAGCTATCGCCCGCGCTCTACTGAAAATCCCATCCATCCTCATACTAGACGAGGCTACCAGGTCAGTTGCAAGGGAATGACTTGATCGTAAAACATGTTAAAATGTAACATGTAAAAATGTAACATGTGGAAATATAAGTAGTTAAAATGTAACATGTTAAAATGTAACGTGTTAAAATGTAACATTTTAAAATGTAACATGCTTAAATGTAACGTGTTAAAATGTAACATATTAAAATGTAACATGTAAAAATGTAACATATAAAATTGTAACCTTTTAAAATGTAACATGCTTAAAGGTAACTTGTTAAAATGTAACATATTAAAAACGTTATGAGTACTGGTATGAGTAAAAGTTTTTATGTCAGCTTGGTGGTTGAGTGATTATAGTACTGCTGTACTCGCCTTGTAATTAGAAGGTAGCTGGTTTGATTCTATGTTACTTTGTTTGTATTACCTGTCACTAGTTTGGTATTACTAATTTAATTAATCTTTGTCACAGGTGTACGAGGCTGCTGGGCTGGCCAATGCTGACAGTTTTATCCGACAGTTCCCTGATGGCTACAGTACCATTCTGGGGGAGAGAGGAGTTACCGTGTCTGGGGGCCAGAAACAGAGGATAGCTATCGCCCGCGCTCTACTGAAAATCCCATCCATCCTCATACTAGACGAGGCTACCAGGTCAGTTGCAAGGGAATGACTTGATCGTAAAACATGTTAAAATGTAACATGTAAAAATGTAACATGTGGAAATATAAGTAGTTAAAATGTAACATGTTAAAATGTAACGTGTTAAAATGTAACATTTTAAAATGTAACATGCTTAAATGTAACGTGTTAAAATGTAACATATTAAAATGTAACATGTAAAAATGTAACATGTAAAATTGTAACCTTTTAAAATGTAACATGCTTAAAGGTAACTTGTTAAAATGTAACATATTAAAAACGTTATGAGTACTGGTATGAGTAAAAGTTTTTATGTCAGCTTGGTGGTTGAGTGATTATAGTACTGCTGTACTCGCCTTGTAATTAGAAGGTAGCTGGTTTGATTATATGTTACTTTGTTTGTATTACCTGTCACTAGTTTGGTATTACTAATTTAATTAATCTTTGTCACAGGTGTACGAGGCTGCTGGGCTGGCCAATGCTGACAGTTTTATCCGACAGTTCCCTGATGGCTACAGTACCATTCTGGGGGAGAGAGGAGTTACCGTGTCTGGGGGCCAGAAACAGAGGATAGCTATCGCCCGCGCTCTACTGAAAATCCCATCCATTCTCATACTAGACGAGGCTACCAGGTCAGTTGCAAGGGAAAGACTTGATCATAAAAATGTTAAAATGTAACATGTAAATATGTAAAATGTAAAAATGTAGACGACGACGACGACGACGACGACGACGACGACGACGACGACGACGACGACGACGACGACGACGACGACGACGACGACGACGACGACGACGACGACGACGACGACGACGACGACGACGACGACGACGACGACGACGACGACGACGACGACGACGACGACGACGACGACGACGACGACGACGACGACGACGACGACGACGACGACGACGACGACGACGACGACGACGACGACGACGACGACGACGACGACGACGACGACGACGACGACGACGACGACGACGACGACGACGACGACGACGACGACGACGACGACGACGACGACGACGACGACGACGACGACGACGACGACGACGACGACGACGACGACGACGACGACGACGACGACGACGACGACGACGACGACGACGACGACGACGACGACGACGACGACGACGACGACGACGACGACGACGACGACGACGACGACGACGACGACGACGACGACGACGACGACGACGACGACGACGACGACGACGACGACGACGACGACGACGACGACGACGACGACGACGACGACGACGACGACGACGACGACGACGACGACGACGACGACGACGACGACGACGACGACGACGACGACGACGACGACGACGACGACGACGACGACGACGACGACGACGACGACGACGACGACGACGACGACGACGACGACGACGACGACGACGACGACGACGACGACGACGACGGTTTTTATGTCAGCTTGGTGGTTGAGTGATTATAGTACTGCTGTACTCGACTTGTAATCAGAAGGTAGCTGGTTTGATTCTATGTTACTTTGTTTGTATTACCTGTCACTAGTTTGGTATTACTAATTTAATTAATCTTTGTCACAGGTGTACGTCGCTGCTGGGCTGGCCAATGCTGACAGTTTTATCCGACAGTTCCCTGATGGCTACAGTACCATTCTGGGGGAGAGAGGAGTTACCGTGTCTGGGGGCCAGAAACAGAGGATAGCTATCGCCCGCGCTCTACTGAAAATCCCATCCATCCTCATACTAGACGAGGCTACCAGGTCAGTTGCAAGGGAATGACTTGATTGTAAAACATGTTAAAATGTAACATGTAAAAATGTAACATGTGGAAATATAAGTAGTTAAAATGTAACATGTTAAAATGTAACGTGTTAAAATGTAACATTTTAAAATGTAACATGCTTAAATGTAACGTGTTAAAATGTAACATATTAAAATGTAACATGTAAAAATGTAACATGTAAAATTGTAACCTTTTAAAATGTAACATGCTTAAAGGTAACTTGTTAAAATGTAACATATTAAAAACGTTATGAGTACTGGTATGAGTAAAAGTTTTTATGTCAGCTTGGTGGTTGAGTGATTATAGTACTGCTGTACTCGCCTTGTAATTAGAAGGTAGCTGGTTTGATTCTATGTTACTTTGTTTGTATTACCTGTCACTAGTTTGGTATTACTAATTTAATTAATCTTTGTCACAGGTGTACGAGGCTGCTGGGCTGGCCAATGCTGACAGTTTTATCCGACAGTTCCCTGATGGCTACAGTACCATTCTGGGGGAGAGAGGAGTTACCGTGTCTGGGGGCCAGAAACAGAGGATAGCTATCGCCCGCGCTCTACTGAAAATCCCATCCATCCTCATACTAGACGAGGCTACCAGGTCAGTTGCAAGGGAAAGACTTGATCATAAAAATGTTAAAATGTAACATGTAAATATGTAAAATGTAAAAATGTAGACGACGACGACGACGACGACGACGACGACGACGACGACGACGACGACGACGACGACGACGACGACGACGACGACGACGACGACGACGACGACGACGACGACGACGACGACGACGACGACGACGACGACGACGACGACGACGACGACGACGACGACGACGACGACGACGACGACGACGACGACGACGACGACGACGACGACGACGACGACGACGACGACGACGACGACGACGACGACGACGACGACGACGACGACGACGACGACGGTTTTTATGTCAGCTAGGTGGTTGAGTGATTATAGTACTGCTGTACTCGCCTTGTAATCAGAAGGTAGCTGGTTTGATTCTATGTTACTTTGTTTGTATTAGCTGTCACTAGTTTGGTATTACTAATTTAATTAATCTTTGTCACAGGTGTACGTCGCTGCTGGGCTGGCCAATGCTGACAGTTTTATCCGACAGTTCCCTGATGGCTACAGTACCATTCTGGGGGAGAGAGGAGTTACCGTGTCTGGGGGCCAGAAACAGAGGATAGCTATCGCCCGCGCTCTACTGAAAATCCCATCCATCCTCATACTAGACGAGGCTACCAGGTCAGTTGCAAGGGAATGACTTGATCGTAAAACATGTTAAAATGTAACATGTAAAAATGTAACATGTGGAAATATAAGAAGTTAAAATGTAACATGTTAAAATGTAACGTGTTAAAATGTAACATTTTAAAATGTAACATGCTTAAATGTAACGTGTTAAAATGTAACATATTAAAATGTAACATGTAAAAATGTAACATGTAAAATTGTAACCTTTTAAAATGTAACATGCTTAAAGGTAACTTGTTAAAATGTAACATATTAAAAACGTTATGAGTACTGGTATGAGTAAAAGTTTTTATGTCAGCTTGGTGGTTGAGTGATTATAGTACTGCTGTACTCGCCTTGTAATTAGAAGGTAGCTGGTTTGATTCTATGTTACTTTGTTTGTATTACCTGTCACTAGTTTGGTATTACTAATTTAATTAATCTTTGTCACAGGTGTACGAGGCTGCTGGGCTGGCCAATGCTGACAGTTTTATCCGACAGTTCCCTGATGGCTACAGTACCATTCTGGGGGAGAGAGGAGTTACCGTGTCTGGGGGCCAGAAACAGAGGATAGCTATCGCCCGCGCTCTACTGAAAATCCCATCCATCCTCATACTAGACGAGGCTACCAGGTCAGTTGCAAGGGAATGACTTGATCGTAAAACATGTTAAAATGTAACATGTAAAAATGTAACATGTGGAAATATAAGTAGTTAAAATGTAACATGTTAAAATGTAACGTGTTAAAATGTAACATTTTAAAATGTAACATGCTTAAATGTAACGTGTTAAAATGTAACATATTAAAATGTAACATGTAAAAATGTAACATGTAAAATTGTAACCTTTTAAAATGTAACATGCTTAAAGGTAACTTGTTAAAATGTAACATATTAAAAACGTTATGAGTACTGGTATGAGTAAAAGTTTTTATGTCAGCTTGGTGGTTGAGTGATTATAGTACTGCTGTACTCGCCTTGTAATTAGAAGGTAGCTGGTTTGATTCTATGTTACTTTGTTTGTATTACCTGTCACTAGTTTGGTATTACTAATTTAATTAATCTTTGTCACAGGTGTACGAGGCTGCTGGGCTGGCCAATGCTGACAGTTTTATCCGACAGTTCCCTGATGGCTACAGTACCATTCTGGGGGAGAGAGGAGTTACCGTGTCTGGGGGCCAGAAACAGAGGATAGCTATCGCCCGCGCTCTACTGAAAATCCCATCCATCCTCATACTAGACGAGGCTACCAGGTCAGTTGCAAGGGAATGACTTGATCGTAAAACATGTTAAAATGTAACATGTAAAAATGTAACATGTGGAAATATAAGTAGTTAAAATGTAACATGTTAAAATGTAACGTGTTAAAATGTAACATTTTAAAATGTAACATGCTTAAATGTAACGTGTTAAAATGTAACATATTAAAATGTAACATGTAAAAATGTAACATGTAAAATTGTAACCTTTTAAAATGTAACATGCTTAAAGGTAACTTGTTAAAATGTAACATATTAAAAACGTTATGAGTACTGGTATGAGTAAAAGTTTTTATGTCAGCTTGGTGGTTGAGTGATTATAGTACTGCTGTACTCGCCTTGTAATTAGAAGGTAGCTGGTTTGATTATATGTTACTTTGTTTGTATTACCTGTCACTAGTTTGGTATTACTAATTTAATTAATCTTTGTCACAGGTGTACGAGGCTGCTGGGCTGGCCAATGCTGACAGTTTTATCCGACAGTTCCCTGATGGCTACAGTACCATTCTGGGGGAGAGAGGAGTTACCGTGTCTGGGGGCCAGAAACAGAGGATAGCTATCGCCCGCGCTCTACTGAAAATCCCATCCATTCTCATACTAGACGAGGCTACCAGGTCAGTTGCAAGGGAAAGACTTGATCATAAAAATGTTAAAATGTAACATGTAAATATGTAAAATGTAAAAATGTAGACGACGACGACGACGACGACGACGACGACGACGACGACGACGACGACGACGACGACGACGACGACGACGACGACGACGACGACGACGACGACGACGACGACGACGACGACGACGACGACGACGACGACGACGACGACGACGACGACGACGACGACGACGACGACGACGACGACGACGACGACGACGACGACGACGACGACGACGACGACGACGACGACGACGACGACGACGACGACGACGACGACGACGACGACGACGACGACGACGACGACGACGACGACGACGACGACGACGACGACGACGACGACGACGACGACGACGACGACGACGACGACGACGACGACGACGACGACGACGACGACGACGACGACGACGACGACGACGACGACGACGACGACGACGACGACGACGACGACGACGACGACGACGACGACGACGACGACGACGACGACGACGACGACGACGACGACGACGACGACGACGACGACGACGACGACGACGACGACGACGACGACGACGACGACGACGACGACGACGACGACGACGACGACGACGACGACGACGACGACGACGACGACGACGACGACGACGACGACGACGACGACGACGACGACGACGACGACGACGACGACGACGACGACGACGACGACGACGACGACGACGACGACGACGACGACGACGACGACGACGACGACGACGACGACGACGACGACGACGACGACGACGACGACCTGGTTTGATTCTATGTTACTTTGTTTGTATTACCTGTCACTAGTTTGGTATTACTAATTTAATTAATCTTTGTCACAGGTGTACGTCGCTGCTGGGCTGGCCAATGCTGACAGTTTTATCCGACAGTTCCCTGATGGCTACAGTACCATTCTGGGGGAGAGAGGAGTTACCGTGTCTGGGGGCCAGAAACAGAGGATAGCTATCGCCCGCGCTCTACTGAAAATCCCATCCATCCTCATACTAGACGAGGCTACCAGGTCAGTTGCAAGGGAATGACTTGATCGTAAAACATGTTAAAATGTAACATGTAAAAATGTAACATGTGGAAATATAAGAAGTTAAAATGTAACATGTTAAAATGTAACGTGTTAAAATGTAACATTTTAAAATGTAACATGCTTAAATGTAACGTGTTAAAATGTAACATATTAAAATGTAACATGTAAAAATGTAACATGTAAAATTGTAACCTTTTAAAATGTAACATGCTTAAAGGTAACTTGTTAAAATGTAACATATTAAAAACGTTATGAGTACTGGTATGAGTAAAAGTTTTTATGTCAGCTTGGTGGTTGAGTGATTATAGTACTGCTGTACTCGCCTTGTAATTAGAAGGTAGCTGGTTTGATTCTGTTACTTTGTTTGTATTACCTGTCACTAGTTTGGTATTACTAATTTAATTAATCTTTGTCACAGGTGTACGAGGCTGCTGGGCTGGCCAATGCTGACAGTTTTATCCGACAGTTCCCTGATGGCTACAGTACCATTCTGGGGGAGAGAGGAGTTACCGTGTCTGGGGGCCAGAAACAGAGGATAGCTATCGCCCGCGCTCTACTGAAAATCCCATCCATCCTCATACTAGACGAGGCTACCAGGTCAGTTGCAAGGGAATGACTTGATCGTAAAACATGTTAAAATGTAACATGTAAAAATGTAACATGTGGAAATATAAGTAGTTAAAATGTAACATGTTAAAATGTAACGTGTTAAAATGTAACATTTTAAAATGTAACATGCTTAAATGTAACGTGTTAAAATGTAACATATTAAAATGTAACATGTAAAAATGTAACATGTAAAATTGTAACCTTTTAAAATGTAACATGCTTAAAGGTAACTTGTTAAAATGTAACATATTAAAAACGTTATGAGTACTGGTATAAGTAAAAGTTTTTATGTCAGCTTGGTGGTTGAGTGATTATAGTACTGCTGTACTCGCCTTGTAATTAGAAGGTAGCTGGTTTGATTCTATGTTACTTTGTTTGTATTACCTGTCACTAGTTTGGTATTACTAATTTAATTAATCTTTGTCACAGGTGTACGAGGCTGCTGGGCTGGCCAATGCTGACAGTTTTATCCGACAGTTCCCTGATGGCTACAGTACCATTCTGGGGGAGAGAGGAGTTACCGTGTCTGGGGGCCAGAAACAGAGGATAGCTATCGCCCGCGCTCTACTGAAAATCCCATCCATCCTCATACTAGACGAGGCTACCAGGTCAGTTGCAAGGGAAAGACTTGATCATAAAAATGTTAAAATGTAACATGTAAATATGTAAAATGTAAAAATGTAGACGACGACGACGACGACGACGACGACGACGACGACGACGACGACGACGACGACGACGACGACGACGACGACGACGACGACGACGACGACGACGACGACGACGACGACGACGACGACGACGACGACGACGACGACGACGACGACGACGACGACGACGACGACGACGACGACGACGACGACGACGACGACGACGACGACGACGACGACGACGACGACGACGACGACGACGACGACGACGACGACGACGACGACGACGACGACGACGACGACGACGACGGTTTTTATGTCAGCTTGGTGGTTGAGTGATTATAGTACTGCTGTACTCGCCTTGTAATCAGAAGGTAGCTGGTTTGATTCTATGTTACTTTGTTTGTATTACCTGTCACTAGTTTGGTATTACTAATTTAATTAATCTTTGTCACAGGTGTACGTCGCTGCTGGGCTGGCCAATGCTGACAGTTTTATCCGACAGTTCCCTGATGGCTACAGTACCATTCTGGGGGAGAGAGGAGTTACCGTGTCTGGGGGCCAGAAACAGAGGATAGCTATCGCCCGCGCTCTACTGAAAATCCCATCCATCCTCATACTAGACGAGGCTACCAGGTCAGTTGCAAGGGAATGACTTGATTGTAAAACATGTTAAAATGTAACATGTAAAAATGTAACATGTGGAAATATAAGTAGTTAAAATGTAACATGTTAAAATGTAACGTGTTAAAATGTAACATTTTAAAATGTAACATGCTTAAATGTAACGTGTTAAAATGTAACATATTAAAATGTAACATGTAAAAATGTAACATGTAAAATTGTAACCTTTTAAAATGTAACATGCTTAAAGGTAACTTGTTAAAATGTAACATATTAAAAACGTTATGAGTACTGGTATGAGTAAAAGTTTTTATGTCAGCTTGGTGGTTGAGTGATTATAGTACTGCTGTACTCGCCTTGTAATTAGAAGGTAGCTGGTTTGATTCTATGTTACTTTGTTTGTATTACCTGTCACTAGTT
>NW_026543008.1:0-5000 GCF_028750875.1 Macrosteles quadrilineatus | reverse complement strand
GAGGCTACCAGGTCAGTTGCAAGGGAAAGACTTGATCATAAAAATGTTAAAATGTAACATGTAAATATGTAAAATGTAAAAATGTAGACGACGACGACGACGACGACGACGACGACGACGACGACGACGACGACGACGACGACGACGACGACGACGACGACGACGACGACGACGACGACGACGACGACGACGACGACGACGACGACGACGACGACGACGACGACGACGACGACGACGACGACGACGACGACGACGACGACGACGACGACGACGACGACGACGACGACGACGACGACGACGACGACGACGACGACGACGACGACGACGACGACGACGACGACGACGACGACGACGACGACGACGACGACGACGACGACGACGACGACGACGACGACGACGACGACGACGACGACGACGACGACGACGACGACGACGACGACGACGACGACGACGACGACGACGACGACGACGACGACGACGACGACGACGACGACGACGACGACGACGACGACGACGACGACGACGACGACGACGACGACGACGACGACGACGACGACGACGACGACGACGACGACGACGACGACGACGACGACGACGACGACGACGACGACGACGACGACGACGACGACGACGACGACGACGACGACGACGACGACGACGACGACGACGACGACGACGACGACGACGACGACGACGACGACGACGACGACGACGAAGACGACGACGACGACGACGACGACGACGACGACGACGACGACGACGACGACGACGACGACGACGACGACGACGACGACGACGACGACGACGACGACGACGACGACGACGGTTTTTATGTCAGCTAGGTGGTTGAGTGATTATAGTACTGCTGTACTCGCCTTGTAATCAGAAGGTAGCTGGTTTGATTCTATGTTACTTTGTTTGTATTAGCTGTCACTAGTTTGGTATTACTAATTTAATTAATCTTTGTCACAGGTGTACGTCGCTGCTGGGCTGGCCAATGCTGACAGTTTTATCCGACAGTTCCCTGATGGCTACAGTACCATTCTGGGGGAGAGAGGAGTTACCGTGTCTGGGGGCCAGAAACAGAGGATAGCTATCGCCCGCGCTCTACTGAAAATCCCATCCATCCTCATACTAGACGAGGCTACCAGGTCAGTTGCAAGGGAATGACTTGATCGTAAAACATGTTAAAATGTAACATGTAAAAATGTAACATGTGGAAATATAAGAAGTTAAAATGTAACATGTTAAAATGTAACGTGTTAAAATGTAACATTTTAAAATGTAACATGCTTAAATGTAACGTGTTAAAATGTAACATATTAAAATGTAACATGTAAAAATGTAACATGTAAAATTGTAACCTTTTAAAATGTAACATGCTTAAAGGTAACTTGTTAAAATGTAACATATTAAAAACGTTATGAGTACTGGTATGAGTAAAAGTTTTTATGTCAGCTTGGTGGTTGAGTGATTATAGTACTGCTGTACTCGCCTTGTAATTAGAAGGTAGCTGGTTTGATTCTATGTTACTTTGTTTGTATTACCTGTCACTAGTTTGGTATTACTATTGGTATTACTAATTTAATTAATCTTTGTCACAGGTGTACGAGGCTGCTGGGCTGGCCAATGCTGACAGTTTTATCCGACAGTTCCCTGATGGCTACAGTACCATTCTGGGGGAGAGAGGAGTTACCGTGTCTGGGGGCCAGAAACAGAGGATAGCTATCGCCCGCGCTCTACTGAAAATCCCATCCATCCTCATACTAGACGAGGCTACCAGGTCAGTTGCAAGGGAATGACTTGATCGTAAAACATGTTAAAATGTAACATGTAAAAATGTAACATGTGGAAATATAAGTAGTTAAAATGTAACATGTTAAAATGTAACGTGTTAAAATGTAACATTTTAAAATGTAACATGCTTAAATGTAACGTGTTAAAATGTAACATATTAAAATGTAACATGTAAAAATGTAACATGTAAAATTGTAACCTTTTAAAATGTAACATGCTTAAAGGTAACTTGTTAAAATGTAACATATTAAAAACGTTATGAGTACTGGTATGAGTAAAAGTTTTTATGTCAGCTTGGTGGTTGAGTGATTATAGTACTGCTGTACTCGCCTTGTAATTAGAAGGTAGCTGGTTTGATTCTATGTTACTTTGTTTGTATTACCTGTCACTAGTTTGGTATTACTAATTTAATTAATCTTTGTCACAGGTGTACGAGGCTGCTGGGCTGGCCAATGCTGACAGTTTTATCCGACAGTTCCCTGATGGCTACAGTACCATTCTGGGGGAGAGAGGAGTTACCGTGTCTGGGGGCCAGAAACAGAGGATAGCTATCGCCCGCGCTCTACTGAAAATCCCATCCATCCTCATACTAGACGAGGCTACCAGGTCAGTTGCAAGGGAAAGACTTGATCATAAAAATGTTAAAATGTAACATGTAAATATGTAAAATGTAAAAATGTAGACGACGACGACGACGACGACGACGACGACGACGACGACGACGACGACGACGACGACGACGACGACGACGAAGACGACGACGACGACGACGACGACGACGACGACGACGACGACGACGACGACGACGACGACGACGACGACGACGACGACGACGACGACGACGACGACGACGACGACGACGACGACGACGACGACGACGACGACGACGACGACGACGACGAAGACGACGACGACGACGACGACGACGACGACGACGACGACGACGACGACGACGACGACGACGACGACGACGACGACGACGACGACGACGACGACGACGACGACGACGACGACGACGACGACGACGACGACGACGACGACGACGACGACGACGACGACGACGACGACGACGACGACGGTTTTTATGTCAGCTAGGTGGTTGAGTGATTATAGTACTGCTGTACTCGCCTTGTAATCAGAAGGTAGCTGGTTTGATTCTATGTTACTTTGTTTGTATTACCTGTCACTAGTTTGGTATTACTAATTTAATTAATCTTTGTCACAGGTGTACGTCGCTGCTGGGCTGGCCAATGCTGACAGTTTTATCCGACAGTTCCCTGATGGCTACAGTACCATTCTGGGGGAGAGAGGAGTTACCGTGTCTGGGGGCCAGAAACAGAGGATAGCTATCGCCCGCGCTCTACTGAAAATCCCATCCATCCTCATACTAGACGAGGCTACCAGGTCAGTTGCAAGGGAAAGACTTGATCATAAAAATGTTAAAATGTAACATGTAAATATGTAAAATGTAAAAATGTAGACGACGACGACGACGACGACGACGACGACGACGACGACGACGACGACGACGACGACGACGACGACGACGAAGACGACGACGACGACGACGACGACGACGACGACGACGACGACGACGACGACGACGACGACGACGACGACGACGACGACGACGACGACGACGACGACGACGACGACGACGACGACGACGACGACGACGACGACGACGACGACGACGACGACGAAGACGACGACGACGACGACGACGACGACGACGACGACGACGACGACGACGACGACGACGACGACGACGACGACGACGACGACGACGACGACGACGACGACGACGACGACGACGACGACGACGACGACGACGACGACGACGACGACGACGACGACGACGACGACGACGACGACGACGACGACGACGACGACGACGACGACGACGACGACGACGACGGTTTTTATGTCAGCTAGGTGGTTGAGTGATTATAGTACTGCTGTACTCGCCTTGTAATCAGAAGGTAGCTGGTTTGATTCTATGTTACTTTGTTTGTATTACCTGTCACTAGTTTGGTATTACTAATTTAATTAATCTTTGTCACAGGTGTACGTCGCTGCTGGGCTGGCCAATGCTGACAGTTTTATCCGACAGTTCCCTGATGGCTACAGTACCATTCTGGGGGAGAGAGGAGTTACCGTGTCTGGGGGCCAGAAACAGAGGATAGCTATCGCCCGCGCTCTACTGAAAATCCCATCCATCCTCATACTAGACGAGGCTACCAGGTCAGTTGCAAGGGAATGACTTGATCGTAAAACATGTTAAAATGTAACATGTAAAAATGTAACATGTGGAAATATAAGAAGTTAAAATGTAACATGTTAAAATGTAACGTGTTAAAATGTAACATTTTAAAATGTAACATGCTTAAATGTAACGTGTTAAAATGTAACATATTAAAATGTAACATGTAAAAATGTAACATGTAAAATTGTAACCTTTTAAAATGTAACATGCTTAAAGGTAACTTGTTATAATGTAACATATTAAAAACGTTATGAGTACTGGTATGAGTAAAAGTTTTTATGTCAGCTTGGTGGTTGAGTGATTATAGTACTGCTGTACTCGCCTTGTAATTAGAAGGTAGCTGGTTTGATTCTATGTTACTTTGTTTGTATTACCTGTCACTAGTTTGGTATTACTAATTTAATTAATCTTTGTCACAGGTGTACGAGGCTGCTGGGCTGGCCAATGCTGACAGTTTTATCCGACAGTTCCCTGATGGCTACAGTACCATTCTGGGGGAGAGAGGAGTTACCGTGTCTGGGGGCCAGAAACAGAGGATAGCTATCGCCCGCGCTCTACTGAAAATCCCATCCATCCTCATACTAGACGAGGCTACCAGGTCAGTTGCAAGGGAATGACTTGATCGTAAAACATGTTAAAATGTAACATGTAAAAATGTAACATGTGGAAATATAAGTAGTTAAAATGTAACATGTTAAAATGTAACGTGTTAAAATGTAACATTTTAAAATGTAACATATTAAAATGTAACATGTAAAAATGTAACATGTAAAATTGTAACCTTTTAAAATGTAACATGCTTAAAGGTAACTTGTTAAAATGTAACATATTAAAAACGTTATGAGTACTGGTATGAGTAAAAGTTTTTATGTCAGCTTGGTGGTTGAGTGATTATAGTACTGCTGTACTCGCCTTGTAATTAGAAGGTAGCTGGTTT
>NW_026543007.1:0-73397 GCF_028750875.1 Macrosteles quadrilineatus | reverse complement strand
AACCTTGTACACACTTGTACAACCTTGTACACACTTGTACAACCTTGTAAAAACTTGTACAACCTTGTACACACTTGTACAACCTTTTACACACTTGTACAACCATGTAAAAACTTGTACAACCTTGTACACACTTGTACACCCTTGTACACACTTGTACAAGCTTGTACACACTTGTACAACCTGTTGTACACACTTGTACACCCTTGTACACACTTGTACAACCTTTTACAAACTTGTACACACTTGTACAAACTTGTACATTATTGTACATACTTGTACACCCTTGTACACACTTGTACAACCTTGTACAAACCTGTACACCCTTGTACACACTTGTACAAGCTTGTACACACTTGTACAAGCTTGTACACACTTGTACACCCTTGTTCAAACTTGTGCACCCTTGTACATTTTTGTACACCCTTGTACACATTTGTACAACCTTGTACAAACTTGTACACACTTGTACAAACTTGTACACACTTGTACAACCTTGTACAAACTTGTACAACCTTGTACACACTTGTACAACCTTGTACACACTTGTACAAGCTTGTACACACTTGTACAAGTTGTACACACTTGTACAACCTTGTACACACTTGTACAACCTTGTACACACTTGTACAACCTTGTACACACTTGTACAACCTTGTACAAACTTGTACAAACTTGTACAACCTTTTCATCCTTGTACACATTTGTACACCCTTGTACACACTTGTACAACCTTGTACAAACCTGTACACCCTTGTACAAACTTGTACAAGCTTGTACACACTTGTACACCCTTGTACACACTTGTACAACCTTGTACAAACTTGTACACTTGTACAACATTGTACAAACCTGTACACCCTTGTACACACTTGTACAACCTTGTACACACTTGTACAACCTTGTACCCCCTGTTACAACCTTGTACACACTTGTACAACCTTGTACACACTTGTACAGCCTTGTACACAATTGTACACCCATGTACACAATTTAAAAACTTGTACACACTTGTACAACCTTGTACACACTTGTACAACCTTGTACACACTGGTACAACCTTGTACACACTTGTACAACCTTGTACAAACTTGTACAAACTTGTACACACTTGTACACCCTTGTACACACTTGTAAAAGCTTGTACACACTTGTACAACCTTGTACACACTTGTACAACCTTGTACACAATTGTATAACCTTGTACACACTTGTACAACCTTGTACAAACTTGTACAAACTTGTACACACTTGTACACCCTTGTACACACTTGTAAAAGCTTGTACACACTTGTACAACCTTGTACACACTTGTACACCCTTGTACACACTTGTACAACCTTGTACACACTTGTACAACCTTGTACACAATTGTACAACCTTGTACACACTTGTACAACCTTGTACACACTTGTACAACCTTGTACACACTTGTACAGCCTTGTACACAATTGTACAACCTTGTACACACTTGTACAACCTTGTACACACTTGTACAACCTTGTACACAATTGTACAGCCTTGTACACACTTGTACAACCTTGTACACACTTGTACAGCCTTGTACAAAATTGTACAACCTTGTACACACTTGTACAGCCTTGTACACAATTGTACAACCTTGTACACACTTGTACAACCTTGTACACACTTGTACAGCCTTGTACACAATTGTACAACCTTGTACACACTTGTACAAACTTGTACAACTTTGTACAAACTTGTACACTTGTACAACATTGTACAAACCTGTACACCCTTGTACACACTTGTACAACCTTGTACACACTTGTACAACCTTGTACCCCCTGTTACAACCTTGTACACACTTGTACAACCTTGTACACACTTGTACAGCCTTGTACACAATTGTACACCCATGTACACAATTTAAAAACTTGTACACACTTGTACAACCTTGTACACACTTGTACAACCTTGTACACACTTGTACAACCTTGTACAAACTTGTACAAACTTGTACACACTTGTACAACCTTGTACACACTTGTACAACCTTGTACACACTTGTACAACCTTGTACACACTTGTACAACCTTGTACACACTTGTACAACCTTGTACACACTTGTACAACCTTGTACACTCTTGTACAACCTTGTACACACTTGTACAACCTTGTACAACCTTGTACACACTTGTACAACCATGTAAAAACTTGTACAACCTTGTACACACTTGTACACCCTTGTACACACTTGTACAAGCTTGTACACACTTGTACAACCTTGTACACACTTGTACACCCTTGTACACACTTGTACAAGCTTGTACACACTTGTACAACCTTGTACACACTTGTACACCCTTGTACACACTTGTACAACCTTGTACAAACCTGTACACCCTTGTACACACTTGTACATGCTTGTACACACTTGTACATGCTTGTACACACTTGTACAAGCTTGTATACACTTGTACACCTTTGTTCAAACTTGTGCACCCTTGTACACTTTTGTACACCCTTGTACACATTTGTACAACCTTGTACACTCTTGTACAACCTTGTACACACTTGTACAACCTTGTACACACTTGTACAACCTTGTACAACCTTGTACACACTTGTACAACCATGTAAAAACTTGTACAACCTTGTACACACTTGTACACCCTTGTACACACTTGTACAAGCTTGTGCACACTTGTACAACCTTGTACACACTTGTACACCCTTGTACACACTTGTACAAGCTTGTACACACTTGTACAACCTTGTACACACTTGTACAACCTTGTACACACTTGTACAACCTTGTAAAACTTGTACACATTTGTACACACTTGTACTCCCTTGTACACACTTGTACAACCTTGTACAAACTTATACAATCTTGTACACACTTGTACAACCCAGTACACACTTGTACAATCTTGTACAAACTTGTACTCCCTTGTACAAACTTGTACATCCTTGTACACACTTGTACAACCTTGTACAAACTTGTACAAACTTGTACAAACTTGTACATCCTTGTACAAACTTGTACAAACTTGTACATCCTTGTACACGATTGTACACCCTTGTACACACTTGTACAACCTGACACACAATTGTACAACCTTGTACACACTTGTACAGACTTGTACACACTTGTACAACCTTGGACACACTTGTACAACCTTGTACACACTTGTACAACCTTGTACACACTTGTACAACCTTGTACACACTTGTACAGCCTTGTACACAATTGTACAACCTTGTACACACTTGTACAACCTTGTACACACTTGTACAACCTTGTACACAATTGTACAGCCTTGTACACAATTGTACAACCTTGTACACACTTGTACAGCCTTGTACAAAATTGTACAGCCTTGTACACAATTGTACAACCTTGTACACACTTGTACAACGTTGTACACCCTTGTACAAACTTTTACACATCGTACACACTTGTACACCCTTGTACAAACTTGTACAACCTTGTACACACTTGTACAACCTTGTACACACTTGTACAACCTTGTACACACTTGTACAGCCTTGTACACAATTGTACAACCTTGTACACAGTTGTACAGCCTTGTACACAATTGTACAACCTTGTACATACTTGTACAACCTTGTACACCCTTGTACAAACTTTTACACATCGTACACACTTGTACACCCTTGTACAAACTTGTACATCCTTGTACACACTTGTACATCCTTGTACACACTTGTACAACCTTGTACACACTTGTACAACCTTGTACACACTTGTACAGCCTTGTACACAATTGTACAACCTTGTACACAGTTGTACAGCCTTGTACACAATTGTACAACCTTGTACACACTTGTACAACCTTGTACACACTTGTACAGCCTTGTACACACTTGTACAGCCTTGTACACACTTGTACAGCCTTGTACAAAATTGTACAGCCTTGTACACGATTGTACAACCTTGTACACACTTGTACAACCTTGTACACCCTTGTACAAACTTTTACACATCGTACACACTTGTACACCCTTGTACAAACTTGTACATCCTTGTACACACTTGTACAACCTTGTACACAATTGTACAACCTTGTACACAGTTGTACAGCCTTGTACACAATTGTACATCCTTGTACACACTTGTACAACCTTGTACACCCTTGTACACACTTTTACTTATCGTACACACTTGTACACCCTTGTACAAACTTGTACATCCTTGTACACACTTGTACAACCTTGTACAAACTTGTACAAACTTGTACATCCTTGTACACGATTTTACACCCTTGTACACACTTGTACAACCTTGTAAAAACTTGTACAACCTTGTACACACTTGTACAACCTTGTACACACTTGTACAACCTTGTACACACTTGTACAACCTTGTACACACTTGTACAACCTTGTACACACTTGTACAACCTTGTACACACTTGTACAACCTTGTACACACTTGTACAGCCTTGTACACAATTGTACAAACTTGTACACACTTGTACAACCTTGTACACACTTGTACAACCTTGTACACAATTGTACAGCCTTGTACACAATTGTACAACCTTGTACACACTTGTACAGCCTTGTACACACTTGTACAGCCTTGTACAAAATTGTACAGCCTTGTACACAATTGTACAACCTTGTACACACTTGTACAACCTTGTACACCCTTGTACAAACTTTTACACATCGTACACACTTGTACACCCTTGTACAAACTTGTACATCCTTGTACACACTTGTACAACCTTGTACACACTTGTACAACCTTGTACACACTTGTACAGCCTTGTACACAATTGTACAACCTTGTACACAGTTGTACAGCCTTGTACACAATTGTACAACCTTGTACACACTTGTACAACCTTGTACACCCTTGTACACACTTTTACTTATCGTAAACACTTGTACACCCTTGTACAAACTTGTACATTCTTGTACACACTTGTACAACCTTGTACAAACTTGTACAAACTTGTACATCCTTGTACACGATTTTACACCCTTGTACACACTTGTACAACCTTGTAAAAACTTGTACAACCTTGTACACACATGTACACCCTTGTACACACTTGTACAACCTTGTACACACTTCTACAACCTTGTACACACTTGTACAACCTTGTACACACTTGTACAACCTTGTACACACTTGTACAACCTTGTACACACTTGTACAACCTTGTACACACTTGTAAAACCTTGTACACTCTTGTACAACCTTGTACACACTTGTACAACCTTGTACACACTTGTACAACCTTGTACAACCTTGTACACACTTGTACAACCATGTAAAAACTTGTTCAACCTTGTACACACTTGTACACCCTTGTACACACTTGTACAAGCTTGTACACACTTGTACAACCTTGTACACACTTGTACACCCTTGTACACACTTGTACAAGCTTGTACACACTTGTACAACCTTGTACACACTTGTACACCCTTGTACACACTTGTACAACCTTGTACAAACCTGTACACCCTTGTACACACTTGTACATGCTTGTACACACTTGTACAAGCTTGTATACACTTGTACACCTTTGTTCAAACTTGTGCACCCTTGTACACTTTTGTACACCCTTGTACACATTTGTACAACCTTGTACAAACTTGTACACACTTGTACAAACTTGTACACACTTGTACAACCTTGTACAAACTTGTACAACCTTGTACACACTTGTACAAGCTTGTACACACTTGTACAAGTTGTACACACTTGTACAACCTTGTACACACTTGTACAACCTTGTACACACTTGTACAACCTTGTACACATTTGTACAACCTTGTACACAATTGTAAAACCTTGTACACACTTGTACAACCTTTTACAAACTTGTACACACCTGTACAAACTTTTACATCCTTGTACACATTTGTACACTCTTGTACACACTTGTACAACCTTGTACAACCTTGTACAAACCTGTACACCCTTGTACAAACTTGTACAAGCTTGTACACGATTGTACACCCTTGTACACACTTGTGCACCCTTGTACAAACTTGTACATCCTTGTACACACTTGTACAACCTTGTACAAACTTGTACAAACTTGTACAAACTTGTACAAACTTGTACATCCTTGTACACGATTGTACACCCTTGTACACACTTGTACAACCTTGTACACACTTGTACAACCTGATACACAATTGTACAACCTTGTACACACTTGTACAACCTTGTACACACTTGTACAACCTTGTACACACTTGTACAACCTTGTACACACTTGTACAACCTTGTACACACTTGTACAACCTTGTACACACTTGTACAGCCTTGTACACAATTGTACAACCTTGTACACACTTGTACAACCTTGTACACACTTGTACAACCTTGTACACAATTGTACAGCCTTGTACACACTTGTACAACCTTGTACACACTTGTACAGCCTTGTACAAAATTGTACAACCTTGTACACACTTGTACAGCCTTGTACACAATTGTACAACCTTGTACACACTTGTACAACCTTGTACACCCTTGTACAAACTTTTACACATCGTACACACTTGTACACCCTTGTACAAACTTGTACATCCTTGTACACACTTGTACAACCTTGTACACACTTGTACAATCTTGTACACACTTGTACAGCCTAGTACACAATTGTACAACCTTGTACACACTTGTACAGCCTTGTACACAATTGTACAACCTTGTACACACTTGTACAACCTTGTACACCCTTGTACACACTTTTACTTATCGTACACATTTGTACAACCTTGTACAAACTTGTACACACTTGTACAAACTTGTACACACTTGTACAACCTTGTACAAACTTGTACAACCTTGTACACACTTGTACAAGCTTGTACACACTTGTACAAGTTGTACACACTTGTACAACCTTGTACACACTTGTACAACCTTGTACACACTTGTACAACCTTGTACACAATTGTAAAACCTTGTACACACTTGTACAACCTTGTACAAACTTGTACAAACTTGTACAAACTTTTACATCCTTGTACACATTTGTACACCCTTGTACACACTTGTACAACCTTGTACAACCTTGTACAAACCTGTACACCCTTGTACACACTTGTACAAGCTTGTACACGATTGTACACCCTTGTACACACTTGTGCACCCTTGTACAAACTTGTACATCCTTGTACACACTTGTACAACCTTGTACAAACTTGTACAAACTTGTACAAACTTGTACAAACTTGTACATCCTTGTACACGATTGTACACCCTTGTACACACTTGTAAAACCTTGTACACACTTGTACAACCTGATACACAATTGTACAACCTTGTACACACTTGTACAACCTTGTACACACTTGTACAACCTTGTACACACTTGTACAACCTTGTACACACTTGTACAACCTTGTACACACTTGTACAACCTTGTACACAATTGTACAGCCTTGTACACACTTGTACAACCTTGTACACACTTGTACAGCCTTGTACACACTTGTACAGCCTTGTACACAATTGTACAACCTTGTACACACTTGTACAACCTTGTACACACTTGTACAACCTTGTACACAATTGTACAGCCTTGTACACACTTGTACAACCTTGTACACACTTGTACAACCTTGTAAAAACTTGTACACCCTTGTACACACTTGTACAACCTTGTACAACCTTGTACACACTTGTACAGCCTTGTACACAATTGTACATACTTGTACACACTTGTACAACCTCGTACACAATTGTACAACCTCGTACACACTTATACAACCTTGTACACACTTGTACAACCTTGTACACACTTGTACAACCTTGTACACACTTGTACAACCTTGTACACACTTGTACAACCTTGTACACACTTGTACAACCTTTTACACACTTGTACAGCCTTGTACACAATTGTACAATCTTGTACACACTTGTACAGCCTTGTACACAATTGTACAACCTTGTACACACTTGTACAACCTTGTACACCCTTGTACACACTTTTACTTATCGTACACACTTGTACACCCTTGTACATCCTTGTACACGATTTTACACCCTTGTACACACTTGTACAACCTTGTAAAAACTTGTACAACCTTGTACACACTTGTACACCCTTGTACACACTTGTACAAGCTTGTACACACTTGTACAACCATGTACACACTTGTACAACCTTGTACACACTTGTACAACCTTGTACACACTTGTACAACCTTGTACACACTTGTACAACCTTGTACACACTTGTACAACCTTGTACACACTTGTACAACCTTGTACACACTTGTACAACCTTGTACACACTTGTACAACCTTGTACACACTTGTACAACCTTGTACACACTTGTACAGCCTTGTACACAATTGTACAACCTTGTACACACTTGTACAGCCTTGTACACAATTGTAAAACCTTGTACACACTTGTACAACCTTGTACACCCTTGTACACACTTTTACTTATCGTACACACTTGTACACCCTTGTACAAACTTGTACATCCTTGTACACACTTGTACAACCTTGTACAAACTTGTACAAACTTGTACATCCTTGTACACGATTTTACACCCTTGTACACACTTGTACAACCTTGTAAAAACTTGTACAACCTTGTACACACTTGTACACCCTTGTACACACTTGTACAAGCTTGTACACACTTGTACAAGCTTGTACACACTTGTACAACCTTGTACACACTTGTACAACCTTGTACACACTTGTACAACCTTGTACACACTTGTACAACCTTGTACACACTTGTACAACCTTGTACACACTTGTACAACCTTGTACACACTTGTACAACCTTGTACACACTTGTACAACCTTGTACACACTTGTACAACCTTTTACACAATTGTACAACCTTGTACACACTTGTACAACCTTGTACACACTTGTAAAACCTTGTACACACTTGTACAACCTTGTACACACTTGTACAACCTTGTACACACTTGTACAGCCTTGTACACAATTTTACAACCTTGTACACACTTGTACAGCCTTGTACACAATTGTAAAACCTTGTACACACTTGTACAACCTTGTACACCCTTGTACACACTTTTACTTATCGTACACACTTGTACACCCTTGTACAAACTTGTACCTCCTTATACACACTTGTACAACCTTGTACAAACTTGTACATACTTGTACATCCTTGTACACGATTTTACACCCTTGTACACACTTGTACAACCTTGTAAAAACTTGTACAACCTTGTACACACTTGTACACCCTTGTACACACTTGTACAAGCTTGTACACACTTTTACAAGCTTGTACACACTTGTACAAGCTTGTACACACTTGTACAAGCTTGTACACACTTGTACAACCTTGTACACACTTGAACAACCTTGTACACACTTGTACAACCTTGTACACACTTGTACAACCTTGTACACACTTGTACAACCTTGTACACACTTGTACAACCTTGTACACACTTGTACAACCTTGTACACACTTGTACAACCTTGTACACACTTGTACAACCTTGTACACACTTGTACAACCTTGTACACACTTGTACAACCTTGTACACACTTGTACAGCCTTGTACACAATTGTACAACCTTGTACACAGTTGTACAGCCTTGTACACAATTGTACAACCTTGTACATACTTGTACAACCTTGTACACCCTTGTACAAACTTTTACACATCGTACACACTTGTACACCCTTGTACAAACTTGTACATCCTTGTACACACTTGTACATCCTTGTACACACTTGTACAACCTTGTACACACTTGTACAACCTTGTACACACTTGTACAGCCTTGTACACAATTGTACAACCTTGTACACAGTTGTACAGCCTTGTACACAATTGTACAACCTTGTACACACTTGTACAACCTTGTACACACTTGTACAGCCTTGTACACACTTGTACAGCCTTGTACACACTTGTACAGCCTTGTACAAAATTGTACAGCCTTGTACACGATTGTACAACCTTGTACACACTTGTACAACCTTGTACACCCTTGTACAAACTTTTACACATCGTACACACTTGTACACCCTTGTACAAACTTGTACATCCTTGTACAAACTTGTACAACCTTGTACACACTTGTACAACCTTGTACACACTTGTACAGCCTTGTACACAATTGTACAACCTTGTACACAGTTGTACAGCCTTGTACACAATTGTACATCCTTGTACACACTTGTACAACCTTGTACACCCTTGTACACACTTTTACTTATCGTACACACTTGTACACCCTTGTACAAACTTGTACATCCTTGTACACACTTGTACAACCTTGTACAAACTTGTACAAACTTGTACATCCTTGTACACGATTTTACACCCTTGTACACACTTGTACAACCTTGTAAAAACTTGTACAACCTTGTACACACTTGTACAACCTTGTACACACTTGTACAACCTTGTACACACTTGTACAACCTTGTACACACTTGTACAACCTTGTACACACTTGTACAACCTTGTACACACTTGTACAACCTTGTACACACTTGTACAGCCTTGTACACAATTGTACAAACTTGTACACACTTGTACAACCTTGTACACACTTGTACAACCTTGTACACAATTGTACAGCCTTGTACACAATTGTACAACCTTGTACACACTTGTACAGCCTTGTACACACTTGTACAGCCTTGTACAAAATTGTACAGCCTTGTACACAATTGTACAACCTTGTACACACTTGTACAACCTTGTACACCCTTGTACAAACTTTTACACATCGTACACACTTGTACACCCTTGTACAAACTTGTACATCCTTGTACACACTTGTACAACCTTGTACGCACTTGTACAACCTTGTACACACTTGTACAGCCTTGTACACAATTGTACAACCTTGTACACAGTTGTACAGCCTTGTACACAATTGTACAACCTTGTACACACTTGTACAACCTTGTACACCCTTGTACACACTTTTACTTATCGTAAACACTTGTACACCCTTGTACAAACTTGTACATTCTTGTACACACTTGTACAACCTTGTACAAACTTGTACAAACTTGTACATCCTTGTACACGATTTTACACCCTTGTACACACTTGTACAACCTTGTAAAAACTTGTACAACCTTGTACACACATGTACACCCTTGTACACACTTGTACAACCTTGTACACACTTCTACAACCTTGTACACACTTGTACAACCTTGTACACACTTGTACAACCTTGTACACACTTGTACAACCTTGTACACACTTGTACAACCTTGTACACACTTGTAAAACCTTGTACACTCTTGTACAACCTTGTACACACTTGTACAACCTTGTACACACTTGTACAACCTTGTACAACCTTGTACACACTTGTACAACCATGTAAAAACTTGTTCAACCTTGTACACACTTGTACACCCTTGTACACACTTGTACAAGCTTGTACACACTTGTACAACCTTGTACACACTTGTACACCCTTGTACACACTTGTACAAGCTTGTACACACTTGTACAACCTTGTACACACTTGTACACCCTTGTACACACTTGTACAACCTTGTACAAACCTGTACACCCTTGTACACACTTGTACATGCTTGTACACACTTGTACAAGCTTGTATACACTTGTACACCTTTGTTCAAACTTGTGCACCCTTGTACACTTTTGTACACCCTTGTACACATTTGTACAACCTTGTACAAACTTGTACACACTTGTACAAACTTGTACACACTTGTACAACCTTGTACAAACTTGTACAACCTTGTACACACTTGTACAAGCTTGTACACACTTGTACAAGTTGTACACACTTGTACAACCTTGTACACACTTGTACAACCTTGTACACACTTGTACAACCTTGTACACATTTGTACAACCTTGTACACAATTGTAAAACCTTGTACACACTTGTACAACCTTTTACAAACTTGTACACACCTGTACAAACTTTTACATCCTTGTACACATTTGTACACTCTTGTACACACTTGTACAACCTTGTACAACCTTGTACAAACCTGTACACCCTTGTACAAACTTGTACAAGCTTGTACACGATTGTACACCCTTGTACACACTTGTGCACCCTTGTACAAACTTGTACATCCTTGTACACACTTGTACAACCTTGTACAAACTTGTACAAACTTGTACAAACTTGTACAAACTTGTACATCCTTGTACACGATTGTACACCCTTGTACACACTTGTACAACCTTGTACACACTTGTACAACCTGATACACAATTGTACAACCTTGTACACACTTGTACAACCTTGTACACACTTGTACAACCTTGTACACACTTGTACAACCTTGTACACACTTGTACAACCTTGTACACACTTGTACAACCTTGTACACACTTGTACAGCCTTGTACACAATTGTACAACCTTGTACACACTTGTACAACCTTGTACACACTTGTACAACCTTGTACACAATTGTACAGCCTTGTACACACTTGTACAACCTTGTACACACTTGTACAGCCTTGTACAAAATTGTACAACCTTGTACACACTTGTACAGCCTTGTACACAATTGTACAACCTTGTACACACTTGTACAACCTTGTACACCCTTGTACAAACTTTTACACATCGTACACACTTGTACACCCTTGTACAAACTTGTACATCCTTGTACACACTTGTACAACCTTGTACACACTTGTACAATCTTGTACACACTTGTACAGCCTAGTACACAATTGTACAACCTTGTACACACTTGTACAGCCTTGTACACAATTGTACAACCTTGTACACACTTGTACAACCTTGTACACCCTTGTACACACTTTTACTTATCGTACACATTTGTACAACCTTGTACAAACTTGTACACACTTGTACAAACTTGTACACACTTGTACAACCTTGTACAAACTTGTACAACCTTGTACACACTTGTACAAGCTTGTACACACTTGTACAAGTTGTACACACTTGTACAACCTTGTACACACTTGTACAACCTTGTACACACTTGTACAACCTTGTACACAATTGTAAAACCTTGTACACACTTGTACAACCTTGTACAAACTTGTACAAACTTGTACAAACTTTTACATCCTTGTACACATTTGTACACCCTTGTACACACTTGTACAACCTTGTACAACCTTGTACAAACCTGTACACCCTTGTACACACTTGTACAAGCTTGTACACGATTGTACACCCTTGTACACACTTGTGCACCCTTGTACAAACTTGTACATCCTTGTACACACTTGTACAACCTTGTACAAACTTGTACAAACTTGTACAAACTTGTACAAACTTGTACATCCTTGTACACGATTGTACACCCTTGTACACACTTGTAAAACCTTGTACACACTTGTACAACCTGATACACAATTGTACAACCTTGTACACACTTGTACAACCTTGTACACACTTGTACAACCTTGTACACACTTGTACAACCTTGTACACACTTGTACAACCTTGTACACACTTGTACAACCTTGTACACAATTGTACAGCCTTGTACACACTTGTACAACCTTGTACACACTTGTACAGCCTTGTACACACTTGTACAGCCTTGTACACAATTGTACAACCTTGTACACACTTGTACAACCTTGTACACACTTGTACAACCTTGTACACAATTGTACAGCCTTGTACACACTTGTACAACCTTGTACACACTTGTACAACCTTGTAAAAACTTGTACACCCTTGTACACACTTGTACAACCTTGTACAACCTTGTACACACTTGTACAGCCTTGTACACAATTGTACATACTTGTACACACTTGTACAACCTCGTACACAATTGTACAACCTCGTACACACTTATACAACCTTGTACACACTTGTACAACCTTGTACACACTTGTACAACCTTGTACACACTTGTACAACCTTGTACACACTTGTACAACCTTTTACACACTTGTACAGCCTTGTACACAATTGTACAATCTTGTACACACTTGTACAGCCTTGTACACAATTGTACAACCTTGTACACACTTGTACAACCTTGTACACCCTTGTACACACTTTTACTTATCGTACACACTTGTACACCCTTGTACATCCTTGTACACGATTTTACACCCTTGTACACACTTGTACAACCTTGTAAAAACTTGTACAACCTTGTACACACTTGTACACCCTTGTACACACTTGTACAAGCTTGTACACACTTGTACAACCATGTACACACTTGTACAACCTTGTACACACTTGTACAACCTTGTACACACTTGTACAACCTTGTACACACTTGTACAACCTTGTACACACTTGTACAACCTTGTACACACTTGTACAACCTTGTACACACTTGTACAACCTTGTACACACTTGTACAACCTTGTACACACTTGTACAACCTTGTACACACTTGTACAACCTTGTACACACTTGTACAGCCTTGTACACAATTGTACAACCTTGTACACACTTGTACAGCCTTGTACACAATTGTAAAACCTTGTACACACTTGTACAACCTTGTACACCCTTGTACACACTTTTACTTATCGTACACACTTGTACACCCTTGTACAAACTTGTACATCCTTGTACACACTTGTACAACCTTGTACAAACTTGTACAAACTTGTACATCCTTGTACACGATTTTACACCCTTGTACACACTTGTACAACCTTGTAAAAACTTGTACAACCTTGTACACACTTGTACACCCTTGTACACACTTGTACAAGCTTGTACACACTTGTACAAGCTTGTACACACTTGTACAACCTTGTACACACTTGTACAACCTTGTACACACTTGTACAACCTTGTACACACTTGTACAACCTTGTACACACTTGTACAACCTTGTACACACTTGTACAACCTTGTACACACTTGTACAACCTTGTACACACTTGTACAACCTTGTACACACTTGTACAACCTTTTACACAATTGTACAACCTTGTACACACTTGTACAACCTTGTACACACTTGTAAAACCTTGTACACACTTGTACAACCTTGTACACACTTGTACAACCTTGTACACACTTGTACAGCCTTGTACACAATTTTACAACCTTGTACACACTTGTACAGCCTTGTACACAATTGTAAAACCTTGTACACACTTGTACAACCTTGTACACCCTTGTACACACTTTTACTTATCGTACACACTTGTACACCCTTGTACAAACTTGTACCTCCTTATACACACTTGTACAACCTTGTACAAACTTGTACATACTTGTACATCCTTGTACACGATTTTACACCCTTGTACACACTTGTACAACCTTGTAAAAACTTGTACAACCTTGTACACACTTGTACACCCTTGTACACACTTGTACAAGCTTGTACACACTTTTACAAGCTTGTACACACTTGTACAAGCTTGTACACACTTGTACAAGCTTGTACACACTTGTACAACCTTGTACACACTTGAACAACCTTGTACACACTTGTACAACCTTGTACACACTTGTACAACCTTGTACACACTTGTACAACCTTGTACACACTTGTACAACCTTGTACACACTTGTACAACCTTGTACACACTTGTACAACCTTGTACACACTTGTACAACCTTGTACACACTTGTACAACCTTGTACACACTTGTACAACCTTGTACACAATTGTACAACCTTGTGCACACTTGTACAACCTTGTACACACTTGTACAACCTTGAACACACTTGTACAGCCTTGTACACAATTGTACAACCTTGTACACACTTGTACAACCTTGTACACACTTGTACAACCTTGTACACAATTGTACAGCCTTGTACACACTTGTACAACCTTGTACACACTTGTACAGCCTTGTACACAATTGTACAACCTTGTACACAATTGTACAACCTTGTACACACTTGTACAACCTTGTACACACTTGTACAACCTTGTACACAATTGTACAGCCTTGTACACACTTGTACAACCTTGTACACACTTGTACATCCTCGTAAAAACTTGTACACCTTTGTACACACTTGTACAACCTTGTACAACCTTGTACACACTTGTACAGCCTTGTACAACCTTGTACACACTTGTAGAGCCTTGTAAAAACAAGTTTTACAAGGTTGTACAAGTGTGTACAAGGTTGTACAAGTGTGTACAAGGTTGTACAAGTGTGTACAAGGTTGTACAAATGTGTACAAGGTTGTACAAGTGTGTACAAGGTTGTACAAGTGTGTACAAGGTTGTACAAGTGTGTACAAGCTTGTACAAGTGTGTACAAGCTTGTACAAGTGTGTACAAGCTTGTACAAGTGTGTACAAGGGTGTACAAGTGTGTACAAGGTTGTACAAGTTTTTACAAGGTTGTACAAGTGTGTACAAGGGTGTAAAATCGTGTACAAGGATGTACAAGTTTGTACAAGTTTGTACAAGGTTGTACAAGTGTGTATAAGGATGTACAAGTTTGTACAAGGGTGTACAAGTGTGTACGATAAGTAAAAGTGTGTACAAGGGTGTACAAGGTTGTACAAGTGTGTACAAGGTTTTACAATTGTGTACAAGGCTGTACAAGTGTGTACAAGGTTGTACAATTGTGTACAAGGCTGTACAAGTGTGTACAAGGTTGTACAAGTGTGTACAAGGTTGTACAAGTGTGTACAAGGTTGTACAAGTGTGTACAAGGTTGTACAATTGTGTAAAAGGTTGTACAAGTGTGTACAAGGTTGTACAAGTGTGTACAAGGTTGTACAAGTGTGTACAAGGTTGTACAAGTGTGTACAAGGTTGTACAAGTGTGTACAAGGTTGTACAAGTGTGTACAAGGTTGTACAAGTGTGTACAAGGTTGTACAAGTGTGTACAAGGTTGTACAAGTGTGTACAAGGTTGTACAAGTGTGTACAACCTTGTACAAGTGTGTACAAGCTTGTACAAGTGTGTACAAGCTTGTACAAGTGTGTACAAGCTTGTACAAGTGTGTACAAGCTTGTACAAGTGTGTACAAGCTTGTACAAGTGTGTACAAGGTTGTACAAGTTTTTACAAGGTTGTACAAGTGTGTACAAGGGTGTAAAATCGTGTACAAGGATGTACAAGTTTGTACAAGTTTGTACAAGGTTGTACAAGTGTGTACAAGGATGTACAAGTTTGTACAAGGGTGTACAAGTGTGTACGATAAGTAAAAGTGTGTACAAGGGTTTACAAGGTTGTACAAGTGTGTACAAGGTTTTACAATTGTGTACAAGGCTGTACAAGTGTGTACAAGGTTGTACAATTGTGTACAAGGCTGTACAAGTGTGTACAAGGTTGTACAAGTGTGTACAAGGTTGTACAAGTGTGTACAAGGTTGTACAAGTGTGTACAAGGTTGTACAAGTGTGTACAAGGTTGTACAAGTGTGTACAAGGTTGTACAAGTGTGTACAAGGTTGTACAAGTGTGTACATGGTTGTACAAGTGTGTACAAGCTTGTACAAGTGTGTACAAGGGTGTACAAGTGTGTACAAGGTTGTACAAGTTTTTACAAGGTTGTACAAGTGTGTACAAGGGTGTAAAATCGTGTACAAGGATGTACAAGTTTGTACAAGGTTGTACAAGTGTGTACAAGGATGTACAAGTTTGTACAAGGGTGTACAA
Source organism: Macrosteles quadrilineatus (assembly GCF_028750875.1). NCBI lineage: Eukaryota > Metazoa > Arthropoda > Insecta > Hemiptera > Cicadellidae > Macrosteles > Macrosteles quadrilineatus. The sequence continues at coordinate 55,856 of NW_026543007.1, read as the reverse complement.
GTGTGTACGATAAGTAAAAGTGTGTACAAGGGTGTACAAGGTTGTACAAGTGTGTACAAGGTTGTACAATTGTGTACAAGGCTGTACAAGTGTGTACTAGGTTGTACAATTGTGTACAAGGCTGTACAAGTGTGTAAAAGGTTGTACAAGTGTGTACAAGGTTGTACAAGTGTGTACAAGGTTGTACAAGTGTGTACAAGGTTGTACAAGTGTGTACAAGGTTGTATAAGTGTGTACGAGGTTGTACAATTGTGTACAAGGTTGTACAAGTGTGTACAAGTATGTACAATTGTGTACAAGGCTGTACAAGTGTGTACAAGGTTGTACAAGGTTGTACAAGTGTGTACAAGGGTGTACAAGTTTTTACAAGGTTGTACAAGTGTGTACAAGGTTGTACAAGTGTGTACAAGGTTGTACAAGTGTGTACAAGGCTGTACAATTGTGTACAAGGTTGTACAAGTGTGTACAAGGTTGTACAAGTGTGTACAAGGTTGTACAATTGTGTACAAGGTTGTACAAGTGTGTACAAGGTTGTACAATTGTGTACAAGACTGTACAAGTGTGTACAAAGTTGTGCAAGTGTAAACAAGGTTGTACAAGTGTGTACAAGGTTGTACAATTGTGTACAAGGTTGTACAAGTGTGTACAAGGTTGTACAAGTGTGTACAAGGGTGTACAATCGTGTACAAGGATGTACAAGTTTGTACAAGATTGTACAAGTGTGTACTGGGTTGTACAAGTGAGTACAAGATTGTATAAGTTTGTACAAGGTTGTACAAGTGTGTACAAGGGTGTACAAGTGTGTACAAATGTGTACAAGTGTGTACAGGGGTGTACAAGTTTGTACAAGGGTGTACAAGTTTTACAAGGTTGTACAAGTGTGTACAAGGTTGTACAAGTTGTGTACTGGGTTGTACAAGTGTGTACTGGGTTGTACAAGTGTGTACAAGATTGTATAAGTTTGTACAAGGTTGTACAAGTGTGTACAAGGGTGTACAAGTGTGTACAAATGTGTACAAGTGTGTACAGGGGTGTACAAGTTTGTACAAGGGTGTACAAGTTTTACAAGGTTGTACAAGTGTGTACAAGGTTGTACAAGTTGTGTACAAGGTTGTACATGTGTGTACAAGGGTGTACAAGTGTGTACAAGGTTGTACAAGTGTGTACAAGCTTGTACAAGTGTGTACAAGGGTGTACAAGTTTGTACAAGGTTGTACAAGTTTTTACAAGGTTGTACAAGTGTGTACAAGGGTGTAAAATCGTGTACAAGGATGTACAAGTTTGTACAAGTTTGTACAAGGTTGTACAAGTGTGTACAAGGATGTACAAGTTTGTACAAGGGTGTACAAGTGTGTACGATAAGTAAAAGTGTGTACAAGGGTGTACAAGGTTGTACAAGTGTGTACAAGGTTGTACAATTGTGTACAAGGCTGTACAAGTGTGTACAAGGTTGTACAATTGTGTACAAGGCTGTACAAGTGTGTACAAGGTTGTACAATTGTGTACAAGGCTGTACAAGTGTGTACAAGATTGTACAAGTGTGTACAAGGTTGTACAAGTGTGTACAAGGATGTACAAGTTTGTACAAGGGTGTACAAGTGTGTACGATGTGTAAAAGTTTGTACAAGGGTGTACAAGGTTGTACAAGTGTGTACAAGGTTGTACAATTGTGTACAAGGCTGTACAAGTGTGTACAAGGTTGTACAATTTTGTACAAGGCTGTACAAGTGTGTACAAGGTTGTACAAGTGTGTACAAGGCTGTACAATTGTGTACAAGGTTGTACAAGTGTGTACAAGGTTGTACAAGTGTGTACAAGGTTGTACAATTGTGTACAAGGTTGTACAATTGTGTACAAGGCTGTACAAGTGTGTACAAGGTTGTACAAGTGTGTACAAGGTTGTACAAGTGTGTACAAGGTTGTACAAGTGTGTACAAGGTTGTACAATTGTGTATCAGGTTGTACAAGTGTGTACAAGGTTGTACAAGTGTGTACAAGGGTGAACAATCGTGTACAAGGATGTACAAGTTTGTACAAGTTTGTACAAGTTTGTACAAGGTTGTACAAGTGTGTACAAGGATGTACAAGTTTGTACAAGGGTGCACAAGTGTGTACAAGGGTGTACAATCGTGTACAAGCTTGTACAAGTGTGTACAAGGGTGTACAGGTTTGTACAAGGTTGTACAAGGTTGTACAAGTGTGTACAAGGGTGTACAAATGTGTACAAGGATGTAAAAGTTTGTACAAGTGTGTACAAGTTTGTACAAGGTTGTACCAGTGTGTACAAGGTTTTACAATTGTGTACAAGGTTGTACAAGTTTGTACAAGGGAGTACAAGTTTGTACAAGATTGTACAAGTGTGTACTGGGTTGTACAAGTGTGTACAAGATTGTATAAGTTTGTACAAGGTTGTACAAGTGTGTACAAGGGTGTACAAGTGTGTAAAAATGTGTACAAGTTTTACAAGGTTGTACAAGTGTGTACAAGGTTGTACAAGTTGTGTACAAGGTTGTACATGTGTGTACAAGGGTGTACAAGTTTTTACAAGGCTCTACAAGTGTGTACAAGGTTGTACAAGGCTGTACAAGTGTGTACAAGGTTGTACAAGGTTGTACAAGTGTGTACAAAGGTGTACAAGTTTTTACGAGGATGTACAAGTGTGTACAAGGCTGTACAATTGTGTACAAGGTTGTACAAGTGTGTACAAGGTTGTACAAGTGTGTACAAGGTTGTACAATTGTGTACAAGGCTGTACAAGTGTGTACAAGGTTGTACAAGTGTGTACAAGGCTGTACAATTGTGTACAAGGTTGTACAAGTGTGTACAAGGTTGTACAAGTGTGTACAAGGTTGTACAAGTGTGTACAAGGCTGTACAAGTGTGTTCAAGGTTGTACAAGTGTGTACAAGGTTGTACAAGTGTGTACAAGGTTGTACAATTGTGTACAAGGTTGTACAAGTGTGTACAAGGTTGTACAAGTGTGTACAAGGTTGTACAAGTGTGTACAAGGTTGTACAATTGTGTACAAGGTTGTACAAGTGTGTACAAGGTTGTACAAGTGTGTACAAGGTTGTACAAGTGTGTACAAGGTTGTACAAGTGTGTACAAGGTTGTACAAGTGTGTACAAGGTTGTACAAGTGTGTACAAGCTTGTACAAGTGTGTACAAGCTTGTAAAAGTGTGTACAAGGGTGTACAAGTGTGTACAAGGATGTACAAGTTTGTACAAGTTTGTACAAGGTTGTACAAGTGTGTATAAGGATGTACAAGTTTGTACAAGGGTGTACAAGTGTGTACGATAAGTAAAAGTGTGTACAAGGGTGTACAAGGTTGTACAAGTGTGTACAAGGTTTTACAATTGTGTACAAGGCTGTACAAGTGTGTACAAGGTTGTACAATTGTGTACAAGGTTGTACAAGTGTGTACAAGGTTGTACAAGTGTGTACAAGGTTGTACAAGTGTGTACAAGGTTGTACAAGTGTGTACAAGGTTGTACAAGTGTGTACAAGGTTGTACAAGTGTGTACAAGGTTGTACAAGTGTGTACAAGGTTGTACAAGTGTGTACAAGGTTGTACAAGTGTGTACAAGGTTGTACAAGTGTGTACAAGGTTGTACAAGTGTGTACAAGGTTGTACAAGTGTGTACAAGGTTGTACAAGTGTGTACATGCTTGTACAAGTGTGTACAAGCTTGTACAAGTGTGTACAAGGTTGTACAAGTTTTTACAAGGTTGTACAAGTGTGTACAAGGGTGTAAAATCGTGTACAAGGATGTACAAGTTTGTACAAGGTTGTACAAGTGTGTACAAGGATGTACAAGTTTGTACAAGGGTGTACAAGTGTGTACGATAAGTAAAAGTGTGTACAAGGGTGTACAAGGTTGTACAAGTGTGTACAAGGTTGTACAATTGTGTACAAGGCTGTACAAGTGTGTACAAGGTTGTACAATTGTGTACAAGGCTGTACAAGTGTGTAAAAGGTTGTACAAGTGTGTACAAGGTTGTACAAGTGTGTACAAGGTTGTACAAGTGTGTACAAGGTTGTACAAGTGTGTACAAGGTTGTACAAGTGTGTACAAGGTTGTACAAGTGTGTACGAGGTTGTACAATTGTGTACAAGGTTGTACAAGTGTGTACAAGGTTGTACAATTGTGTACAAGGCTGTACAAGTGTGTACAAAATTGTACAAGGTTGTACAAGTGTGTACAAGGGTGTACAAGTTTTTACAAGGTTGTACAAGTGTGTACAAGGTTGTACAAGTGTGTACAAGGCTGTACAATTGTGTACAAGGTTGTACAAGTGTGTACAAGGTTGTACAAGTGTGTACAAGGTTGTACACACTTGTACAGCCTTGTACACAATTGTACAACCTTGTACACACTTGTACAACCTTGTACACCCTTGTACAAACTTTTACACATCGTACACACTTGTACACCCTTGTACAAACTTGTACATCCTTGTACACACTTGTACAACCTTGTACACACTTGTACAATCTTGTACACACTTGTACAATCTTGTACACACTTGTACAGCCTTGTACACAATTGTACAACCTTGTACACACTTGTACAGCCTTGTACACAATTGTACAACCTTGTACACACTTGTACAACCTTGTACACCCTTGTACACACTTTTACTTATCGTACACACTTGTACACCCTTGTACAAACTTGTACATCCTTGTACACACTTGTACAACCTTGTACAAACTTGTACAAACATGTACATCCTTGTACACGATTTTACACCCTTGTACACACTTGTACAACCTTGTAAAAACTTGTACAACCTTGTACACACTTGTACACCCTTGTACACACTTGTACAAGCTTGTACACACTTGTACAACCTTGTACACACTTGTACACCCTTGTACACACATGTACAACCTTGTACACAACTTGTACAACCTTGTACACACTTGTACAACCTTGTAAAACTTGTACACCCTTGTACAAACTTGTACACCCCTGTACACACTTGTACACATTTGTACACACTTGTACACCCTTGTACACACTTGTACAACCTTGTACAAACTTATACAATCTTGTACACACTTGTACAACCCAGTACACAACTTGTACAACCTTGTACACACTTGTACAACCTTGTAAAACTTGTACACCGTTGTACAAACTTGTACACCCCTGTACACACTTGTACACATTTGTACACACTTGTACACCCTTGTACACACTTGTACAACCTTGTACAAACTTATACAATCTTGTACACACTTGTACAACCCAGTACACACTTGTAAAATCTTGTACAAACTTGTACATCATTGTACACGATTGTACACCCTTGTACACACTTGTACAACCTTGTACACACTTGTACAACCTTGTACACAATTGTACAACCTTGTACACACTTGTACAACCTTGTACACACTTGCACAACTTTGTACACACTTGTACAGTCTTGTACACAATTGTACAACCTTGTACACACTTGTACAACCTTGTACACACTTGTACAACCTTGTACACACTTGTACAACCTTGTACACAATTGTACAGCCTTATACACACTTGTACAACCTTGTACACACTTGTACAGCCTTGTACACAATTGTACAACCTTGTACACACTTGTACAACCTTGTACACACTTGTACAACCTTGTACACAATTGTACAGCCTTGTACACACTTGTACAACCTTGTACACACTTGTACAACCTTGTAAAAACTTGTACACCCTTGTACACACTTGTACAACCTTGTACAACCTTGTACACACTTGTACAGCCTTGTACACAATTGTACAACCTTGTACACACTTGTACAGCCTTGTACACAATTGTACAACCTCGTACACAATTGTACAACCTCGTACACAATTGTACAACCTCGTACACACTTGTACAACCTTGTACACACTTGTACAACCTTGTACACACTTGTACAACCTTGTACACACTTGTACAACCTTGTACACACTTGTACAACCTTGTACACACTTGTACAACCTTGTACACACTTGTACAACCTTTTACACACTTGTACAACCTTGTAAAACTTGTACACCCTTGTACAAACTTGTACACCCCTGTACACACCTCGTACACCTTGTACACACTTGTACAACCTCGTACACAATTGTACAACCTCGTACACACTTGTACAACCTTGTACACACTTGTACAACCTTGTACACACTTGTACAACCTTGTACACACTTGTACAACCTTGTACACACTTGTACAATCTTGTACACACTTGTACAGCCTTGTACACAATTGTACAACCTTGTACACACTTGTACAGCCTTGTACACAATTGTACAACCTTGTACACACTTGTACAACCTTGTACACCCTTGTACACACTTTTACTTATCGTACACACTTGTACACCCTTGTACAAACTTGTACATCCTTGTACACACTTGTACAACCTTGTACAAAATTGTACAAACTTGTACATCCTTGTACACGATTTTACACCCTTGTACACACTTGTACAACCTTGTAAAAACTTGTACAACCTTGTACACACTTGTACACCCTTGTACACACTTGTACAAGCTTGTACACACTTGTACAACCTTGTACACACTTGTACACCCTTGTACACACATGTACAACCTTGTACACAACTTGTACAACCTTGTACACACTTGTACAACAAACTTGTACACCCCTGTACACACTTGTACACATTTGTACACACTTGTACACCCTTGTACACACTTGTACAACCTTGTACAAACTTATACAATCTTGTACACACTTGTACAACCCAGTACACAACTTGTACAACCTTGTACACACTTGTACAACCTTGTAAAACTTGTACACCCTTGTACAAACTTGTACACCCCTGTGTACCTTTGAACACCCAAGTTGTACCTTTGTACAAGGCTGTACACACTTGTACAGCCTTGTACACAATTGTACAACCTTGTACACACTTGTACAGCCTTGTACACAATTGTACAACGTTGTACACACTTGTACAACCTTGTACACCCTTGTACATACTTTTACTTATCGTACACACTTGTACACCCTTGTACAAACTTGTACATCCTTGTACACACTTGTACAAGCTTGTACACACTTGTACAAGCTTGTACACACTTGTACAACCTTGTACACACTTGTACAACCTTGTACACACTTGTACAACCTTGTACACACTTGTACAACCTTGTACACACTTGTACAACCTTGTACACACTTGTACAACCTTGTACACACTTGTACAACCTTGTACACACTTGTACAACCTTGTACACACTTGTACAACCTTGTACACACTTGTACAACCTTGTACACACTTGTACAACCTTGTACACACTTGTACAACCTTGTACACACTTGTACAACCTTGTACACACTTGTACAGCCTTGTACACAATTGTACAACCTTGTACACACTTGTACAGCCTTGTACACAATTGTAAAACCTTGTACACACTTGTACAACCTTGTACACCCTTGTACACAATTTTACTTATCGTACACACTTGTACACCCTTGTACAAACTTGTACATCCTTATACACACTTGTACAACCTTGTACAAACTTGTACAAACTTGTACATCCTTGTACACGATTTTACACCCTTTTACACACTTGTACAAGCTTGTACACACTTGTACAACCTTGTACACACTTGTACAACCTTGTACACACTTGTACAACCTTGTACACACTTGTACAACCTTGTACACACTTGTACAACCTTGTACACACTTGTACAACCTTGTACACACTTGTACAACCTTGTACACACTTGTACAACCTTGTACACACTTGTACAACCTTGTACACACTTGTACAACCTTGTACACACTTGTACAACCTTGTACACACTTGTACAACCTTGTACACACTTGTACAACCTTGTACACAATTGTACAACCTTGTACACACTTGTACAACCTTCTACACACTTGTACAACCTTGAACACACTTGTACAGCCTTGTACACAATTGTACAACCTTGTACACACTTGTACAACCTTGTACACACTTGTACAACCTTGTACACAATTGTACAGCCTTGTACACACTTGTACAACCTTGTACACACTTGTACAGCCTTGTACACAATTGTACAACCTTGTACACACTTGTACAACCTTGTACACACTTGTACAACCTTGTACACAATTGTACAGCCTTGTACATACTTGTACAACCTTGTACACACTTGTACATCCTCGTAAAAACTTGTACACCTTTGTACACACTTGTACAACCTTGTACAACCTTGTACACACTTGTACAGCCTTGTACAACCTTGTACACACTTGTAGAGCCTTGTAAAAACTTGTACACCCTTGTACACACATGTACAACCTTGTACACAACTTGTACAACCTTGTACACACTTGTACAACCTTGTAAAACTTGTACACATTTGTACACACTTGTACACCCTTGTACACACTTGTACAACCTTGTACAAACTTATACAATCTTGTACACACTTGTACAACCCAGTACACACTTGTACAATCTTGTACAAACTTGTACTCCCTTGTACAAACTTGTACAACCTTGTACACAATTGTAAAACCTTGTACACACTTGTACAACCTTGTACAAACTTGTACACACTTGTACAAACTTTTACATCCTTGTACACATTTGTACACCCTTGTACACACTTGTACAACCTTGTACAACCTTGTACAAACCTGTACACCCTTGTACACACTTGTACAAGCTTGTACACGATTGTACACCCTTGTACACACTTGTGCACCCTTGTACAAACTTGTACATCCTTGTACACACTTGTACAACCTTGTACAAACTTGTACAAACTTGTACAAACTTGTACATCCTTGTACACGATTGTTCACCCTTGTACACACTTGTACAACCTTGTACACACTTGTACAACCTAAAAAACACAATTGTACAACCTTGTACACACTTGTACAACCTTGTACACACTTGTACAACCTTGTACACACTTGTACAACCTTGTACACACTTGTACAGCCTTGTACACAATTGTACAACCTTGTACACACTTGTACAACCTTGTACACACTTGTACAACCTTGTACACAATTGTACAGCATTGTACACACTTGTACAGCATTGTACACACTTGTACAACCTTGTACACACTTGTACAGCCTTGTACAAAATTGTACAACCTTGTACACACTTGTACAGCCTTGTACACAATTGTACAACCTTGTACACACTTGTACAACCTTGTACACCCTTGTACAAACTTTTACACATCGTACACACTTGTACACCCTTGTACAAACTTGTACATCCTTGTACACACTTGTACAGCCTTGTACACAATTGTACAACCTTGTACACACTTGTACACACTTTTACTTATCGTACACACTTGTACACCCTTGTACAAACTTGTACATCCTTGTACACACTTGTACAACCTTGTACAAACTTGTACAAACTTGTACATCCTTGTACACGATTTTACACCCTTGTACACACTTGTACAACCTTGTAAAAACTTGTACAACCTTGTACACACTTGTACACCCTTGTACACACTTGTCCAAGCTTGTACACACTTGTACAACCTTGTACACACTTGTACACCCTTGTACACACATGTACAACCTTGTACACAACTTGTACAACCTTGTACACACTTGTACAACCTTGTAAAACTTGTACACCCTTGTACAAACTTGTACACCCCTGTACACACTTGTACACATTTGTACACACTTGTACACCCTTGTACACACTTGTACAACCTTGTACAAACTTATACAATCTTGTACACACTTGTACAACCCAGTACACAACTTGTACAACCTTGTACACACTTGTACAACCTTGTAAAACTTGTACACCCTTGTACAAACTTGTACACCCCTGTACACACTTGTACACATTTGTACACACTTGTACACCCTTGTACACACTTGTACAACCTTGTACAAACTTGTACATCCTTGTACACGATTGTACACCCTTGTACACACTTGTACAACCTTGTACACACTTGTACAACCTTGTACACAATTGTACAACCTTGTACACACTTGTACAACCTTGTTTACACTTGCACAACTTTGTACACACTTGTACAGTCTTGTACACAATTGTACAACCTTGTACACACTTGTACAACCTTGTACACACTTGTACAACCTTGTACACAATTGTACAGCCTTGTACACACTTGTACAACCTTGTACACACTTGTACAGCCTTGTACACAATTGTACAACCTTGTACACACTTGTACAACCTTGTACACACTTGTACAACCTTGTACACAATTGTACAGCCTTGTACACACTTGTACAACCTTGTACACACTTGTACAACCTTGTAAAAACTTGTACACCCTTGTACACACTTGTACAACCTTGTACAACCTTGTACACACTTGTACAGCCTTGTACACAATTGTACATACTTGTACACACTTGTACAACCTTGTACACAATTGTACAACCTCGTACACACTTATACAACCTTGTACACACTTGTACAACCTTGTACACACTTGTACAACCTTGTACACACTTGTACAACCTTGTACACACTTGTACAACCTTTTACACACTTGAACAGCCTTGTACACAATTGTACAACCTTGTACACACTTGTACAGCCTTGTACACAATTGTACAACCTTGTACACACTTGTACAACCTTGTACACCCTTGTACACACTTTTACTTATCGTACACACTTGTACACCCTTGTACAAACTTGTACATCCTTGTACACACTTGTACAACCTTGTACAAACTTGTACATCCTTGTTTACGATTTTACACCCTTGTACACACTTGTACAACCTTGTAAAAACTTGTACAACCTTGTACACACTTGTACACCCTTGTACACACTTGTACAAGCTTGTACACACTTGTACAACCATGTACACACTTGTACAACCTTGTACAAACTTGTACAACCTTGTACACACTTGTACAACCTTGTACACACTTGTACAACCTTGTACACACTTGTACAACCTTGTACACACTTGTACAACCTTGTACACACTTGTACAACCTTGTACACACTTGTACAACCTTGTACACACTTGTACAACCTTGTACACACTTGTACAGCCTTGTACACAATTGTACAACCTTGTACACACTTGTACAACCTTGTACACCCTTGTACAAACTTTTACACATCGTACACACTTGTACACCCTTGTACAAACTTGTACATCCTTGTACACACTGGTACAGCCTTGTACACAATTGTACAACCTTGTACACACTTGTACACACTTTTACTTATCGTACACACTTGTACACCCTTGTACAAACTTGTACATCCTTGTACACACTTGTACAACCTTGTACAAACTTGTACAAACTTGTACATCCTTGTACACGATTTTACACCCTTGTACACACTTGTACAACCTTGTAAAAACTTGTACAACCTTGTACACACTTGTACACCCTTGTACACACTTGTCCAAGCTTGTACACACTTGTACAACCTTGTACACACTTGTACACCCTTGTACACACATGTACAACCTTGTACACAACTTGTACAACCTTGTACACACTTGTACAACCTTGTAAAACTTGTACACCCTTGTACAAACTTGTACACCCCTGTACACACTTGTACACATTTGTACACACTTGTACACCCTTGTACACACTTGTACAACCTTGTACAAACTTATACAATCTTGTACACACTTGTACAACCCAGTACACAACTTGTACAACCTTGTACACACTTGTACAACCTTGTAAAACTTGTACACCCTTGTACAAACTTGTACACCCCTGTACACACTTGTACACATTTGTACACACTTGTACACCCTTGTACACACTTGTACAACCTTGTACAAACTTGTACATCCTTGTACACGATTGTACACCCTTGTACACACTTGTACAACCTTGTACACACTTGTACAACCTTGTACACAATTGTACAACCTTGTACACACTTGTACAACCTTGTTTACACTTGCACAACTTTGTACACACTTGTACAGTCTTGTACACAATTGTACAACCTTGTACACACTTGTACAACCTTGTACACACTTGTACAACCTTGTACACAATTGTACAGCCTTGTACACACTTGTACAACCTTGTACACACTTGTACAGCCTTGTACACAATTGTACAACCTTGTACACACTTGTACAACCTTGTACACACTTGTACAACCTTGTACACAATTGTACAGCCTTGTACACACTTGTACAACCTTGTACACACTTGTACAACCTTGTAAAAACTTGTACACCCTTGTACACACTTGTACAACCTTGTACAACCTTGTACACACTTGTACAGCCTTGTACACAATTGTACATACTTGTACACACTTGTACAACCTTGTACACAATTGTACAACCTCGTACACACTTATACAACCTTGTACACACTTGTACAACCTTGTACACACTTGTACAACCTTGTACACACTTGTACAACCTTGTACACACTTGTACAACCTTTTACACACTTGAACAGCCTTGTACACAATTGTACAACCTTGTACACACTTGTACAGCCTTGTACACAATTGTACAACCTTGTACACACTTGTACAACCTTGTACACCCTTGTACACACTTTTACTTATCGTACACACTTGTACACCCTTGTACAAACTTGTACATCCTTGTACACACTTGTACAACCTTGTACAAACTTGTACATCCTTGTTTACGATTTTACACCCTTGTACACACTTGTACAACCTTGTAAAAACTTGTACAACCTTGTACACACTTGTACACCCTTGTACACACTTGTACAAGCTTGTACACACTTGTACAACCATGTACACACTTGTACAACCTTGTACAAACTTGTACAACCTTGTACACACTTGTACAACCTTGTACACACTTGTACAACCTTGTACACACTTGTACAACCTTGTACACACTTGTACAACCTTGTACACACTTGTACAACCTTGTACACACTTGTACAACCTTGTACACACTTGTACAACCTTGTACACACTTGTACAGCCTTGTACACAATTGTACAACCTTGTACACACTTGTACAGCCTTGTACACAATTGTAAAACCTTGTACACACTTGTACAACCTTGTACACCCTTGTACACACTTTTACTTATCGTACACACTTGTACAACCTTGTACAAACTTGTACATCCTTGTACACACTTGTACAACCTTGTACAAACTTGTACAAACTTGTACATCCTTGTACACGATTTTACACCCTTGTACACACTTGTACAACCTTGTAAAAACTTGTACAACCTTGTACACACTTGTACACCCTTGTACACACTTGTACACCCTTGTACACACTTGTACAAGCTTGTACACACTTGTACAAGCTTGTACACACTTGTACAAGGTTGTACACACTTGTACAACCTTGTACACACTTGTACAACCTTGTACACACTTGTACAACATTGTACACACTTGTACAACCTTGTACACACTTGTACAACCTTGTACACACTTGTACAACCTTGTACACACTTGTACAACCTTGTACACACTTGTACAACCTTTTACACACTTGTACAACCTTTTACACAATTGTACAACCTTGTACACACTTGTACAACCTTGTACACACTTGTACAACCTTGTACACACTTGTACAGCCTTGTACACAATTGTACAACCTTGTACACACTTGTACAGCCTTGTACACAATTGTAAAACCTTGTACACACTTGTACAACCTTGTACACCCTTGTACACACTTTTACTTATCGTACACACTTGTACACCCTTGTACAAACTTGTACATCCTTATACACACTTGTACAACCTTGTACAAACTTGTACAAACTTGTACATCCTTGTACACGATTTTACAGCCTTGTACACACTTGTACAACCTTGTAAAAACTTGTACAACCTTGTACACACTTGTACACCCTTGTACACACTTGTACAAGCTTGTACACACTTGTACAAGCTTGTACACACTTGTACAAGCTTGTACACACTTGTACAAGCTTGTACACACTTGTACAACCTTGTACACACTTGTACAACCTTGTACACACTTGTACAACCTTGTACATGCTTGTATAACCTTGTACACACTTGTACAACCTTGTACACACTTGTACAACCTTGTACACACTTGTACAACCTTGTACACACTTGTACAACCTTGTACACACTTGTACAACCTTGTACACACTTGTACAACCTTGTACACAATTGTACAACCTTGTACACACTTGTACAACCTTGTACACACTTGTACAACCTTGAACACACTTGTACAGCCTTGTACACAATTGTACAACCTTGTACACACTTGTACAACCTTGTACACACTTGTACAACCTTGTACACAATTGTACAGCCTTGTACACACTTGTACAACCTTGTACACACTTGTACAGCCTTGTACACAATTGTACAACCTTGTACACACTTGTACAACCTTGTACACACTTGTACAACCTTGTACACAATTGTACAGCCTTGTACACACTTGTACAACCTTGTACACACTTGTACATCCTCGTAAAAACTTGTACACCTTTGTACACACTTGTACAACCTTGTACAACCTTGTACACACTTGTACAGCCTTGTACAACCTTGTACACACTTGTAGAGCCTTGTAAAAACTTGTACACCCTTGTACACACATGTACAACCTTGTACACAACTTGTACAACCTTGTACACACTTGTACAACCTTGTAAAACTTGTACACATTTGTACACACTTGTACACCCTTGTACACACTTGTACAACCTTGTACAAACTTATACAATCTTGTACACACTTGTACAGCCCAGTACACACTTGTACAATCTTGTACAAACTTGTACTCCCTTGTACAAACTTGTACAACCTTGTACACAATTGTAAAACCTTGTACACACTTGTACAACCTTGTACAAACTTGTACACACTTGTACAAACTTTTACATCCTTGTACACATTTGTACACCCTTGTACACACTTGTACAACCTTGTACAACCTTGTACAAACCTGTACACCCTTGTACACACTTGTACAAGCTTGTACACGATTGTACACCCTTGTACACACTTGTGCACCCTTGTACAAACTTGTACATCCATGTACACACTTGTACAACCTTGTACAAACTTGTACAAACTTGTACATCCTTGTACACGATTGTTCACCCTTGTACACACTTGTACAACCTTGTACACACTTGTACAACCTGAAACACAATTGTACAACCTTGTACACACTTGTACAACCTTGTACACACTTGTACAACCTTATACACACTTGTACAACCTTGTACACACTTGTACAACCTTGTACACACTTGTACAGCCTTGTACACAATTGTACAACCTTGTACACACTTGTACAACCTTGTACACACTTGTACAACCTTGTACACAATTGTACAGCCTTGTACACACTTGTACAACCTTGTACACACTTGTACAGCCTTGTACAAAATTGTACAACCTTGTACACACTTGTACAGCCTTGTACACAATTGTACAACCTTGTACACACTTGTACAACCTTGTACATCCTTGTACAAACTTTTACACATCGTACACACTTGTACACCCTTGTACAAACTTGTACATCCTTGTACACACTTGTACAACCTTGTACACACTTGTACAATCTTGTACACACTTGTACAGCCTTGTACACAATTGTACAACCTTGTACACACTTGTACAGCCTTGTACACAATTGTACAACCTTGTACACACTTGTACAACCTTGTACACCCTTGTACACACTTTTACTTATCGTACACACTTGTACACCCTTGTACAAACTTGTACATCCTTGTACACACTTGTACAACCTTGTACAAACTTGTACAAACTTGTACATCCTTGTACACGATTTTACACCCTTGTACACGTTTGTACAACCTTGTAAAAACTTGTACAATCTTGTACACACTTGTACACCCTTGTACACACTTGTACAAGCTTGTACACACTTGTACAACCTTGTACACACTTGTACACCCTTGTACACACATGTACAACCTTGTACACAACTTGTACAACATTGTACACACTTGTACAACCTTGTAAAACTTGTACACCCTTGTACAAACTTGTACAC
Source organism: Macrosteles quadrilineatus (assembly GCF_028750875.1). NCBI lineage: Eukaryota > Metazoa > Arthropoda > Insecta > Hemiptera > Cicadellidae > Macrosteles > Macrosteles quadrilineatus. The sequence continues at coordinate 39,820 of NW_026543007.1, read as the reverse complement.
CCCTGTTTACACTTGTACACATTTGTACACACTTGTACACCCTTGTACACACTTGTACAACCTTGTACAAACTTATACAATCTTGTACACACTTGTACAACCCAGTACACAACTTGTACAACCTTGTACACACTTGTACAACCTTGTAAAACTTGTACACCCTTGTACAAACTTGTACACCCCTGAACACACTTGTACACATTTGTACACACTTGTACACCCTTGTACACACTTGTACAACCTTGTACAAACTTATACAATCTTGTACACACTTGTACAACCCAGTACACACTTGTACAATCTTGTACAAACTTGTACATCCTTGTACACGATTGTACACCCTTATACACACTTGTACAACCTTGTACACACTTGTACAACATTGTACACAATTGTACAACCTTGTACACACTTGTACAACCTTGTACACACTTGTAGAGCCTTGTAAAAACTTGTACACCCTTGTACACACATGTACAACCTTGTACACAACTTGTACAACCTTGTACACACTTGTACAACCTTGTAAAACTTGTACACATTTGTACACACTTGTACACCCTTGTACACACTTGTACAACCTTGTACAAACTTTTACAATCTTGTACACACTTGTACAGCCCAGTACACACTTGTACAATCTTGTACAAACTTGTACTCCCTTGTACAAACTTGTACAACCTTGTACACAATTGTAAAACCTTGTACACACTTGTACAACCTTGTACAAACTTGTACACACTTGTACAAACTTTTACATCCTTGTACACATTTGTACACCCTTGTACACACTTGTACAACCTTGTACAACCTTGTACAAACCTGTACACCCTTGTACACACTTGTACAAGCTTGTACACGATTGTACACCCTTGTACACACTTGTGCACCCTTGTACAAACTTGTACATCCATGTACACACTTGTACAACCTTGTACAAACTTGTACAAACTTGTACATCCTTGTACACGATTGTTCACCCTTGTACACACTTGTACAACCTTGTACACACTTGTACAACCTGAAACACAATTGTACAACCTTGTACACACTTGTACAACCTTGTACACACTTGTACAACCTTATACACACTTGTACAACCTTGTACACACTTGTACAACCTTGTACACACTTGTACAGCCTTGTACACAATTGTACAACCTTGTACACACTTGTACAACCTTGTACACACTTGTACAACCTTGTACACAATTGTACAGCCTTGTACACACTTGTACAACCTTGTACACACTTGTACAGCCTTGTACAAAATTGTACAACCTTGTACACACTTGTACAGCCTTGTACACAATTGTACAACCTTGTACACACTTGTACAACCTTGTACATCCTTGTACAAACTTTTACACATCGTACACACTTGTACACCCTTGTACAAACTTGTACATCCTTGTACACACTTGTACAACCTTGTACACACTTGTACAACCTTGTACACAATTGTACAACCTTGTACACACTTGTACAACCTTGTTTACACTTGCACAACTTTGTACACACTTGTACAGTCTTGTACACAATTGTACAACCTTGTACACACTTGTACAACCTTGTACACACTTGTACAACCTTGTACACACTTGTACAACCTTGTACAAACTTGTACATCCTTGTACACGATTGTACACCCTTGTACACACTTGTACAACCTTGTACACACTTGTACAACCTTGTACACAATTGTACAACCTTGTACACACTTGTACAACCTTGTTTACACTTGCACAACTTTGTACACACTTGTACAGTCTTGTACACAATTGTACAACCTTGTACACACTTGTACAACCTTGTACACACTTGTACAACCTTGTACACAATTGTACAGCCTTGTACACACTTGTACAACCTTGTACACACTTGTACAGCCTTGTACACAATTGTACAACCTTGTACACACTTGTACAACCTTGTACACACTTGTACAACCTTGTACACAATTGTACAGCCTTGTACACACTTGTACAACCTTGTACACACTTGTACAACCTTGTAAAAACTTGTACACCCTTGTACACACTTGTACAACCTTGTACAACCTTGTACACACTTGTACAGCCTTGTACACAATTGTACATACTTGTACACACTTGTACAACCTTGTACACAATTGTACAACCTCGTACACACTTATACAACCTTGTACACACTTGTACAACCTTGTACACACTTGTACAACCTTGTACACACTTGTACAACCTTGTACACACTTGTACAACCTTTTACACACTTGAACAGCCTTGTACACAATTGTACAACCTTGTACACACTTGTACAGCCTTGTACACAATTGTACAACCTTGTACACACTTGTACAACCTTGTACACCCTTGTACACACTTTTACTTATCGTACACACTTGTACACCCTTGTACAAACTTGTACATCCTTGTACACACTTGTACAACCTTGTACAAACTTGTACATGCTTGTTTACGATTTTACACCCTTGTACACACTTGTACAACCTTGTAAAAACTTGTACAACCTTGTACACACTTGTACACCCTTGTACACACTTGTACAAGCTTGTACACACTTGTACAACCATGTACACACTTGTACAACCTTGTACAAACTTGTACAACCTTGTACACACTTGTACAACCTTGTACACACTTGTACAACCTTGTACACACTTGTACAACCTTGTACACACTTGTACAACCTTGTACACACTTGTACAACCTTGTACACACTTGTACAACCTTGTACACACTTGTACAACCTTGTACACACTTGTACAGCCTTGTACACAATTGTACAACCTTGTACACACTTGTACAGCCTTGTACACAATTGTAAAACCTTGTACACACTTGTACAACCTTGTACACCCTTGTACACACTTTTACTTATCGTACACACTTGTACAACCTTGTACAAACTTGTACATCCTTGTACACACTTGTACAACCTTGTACAAACTTGTACAAACTTGTACATCCTTGTACACGATTTTACACCCTTGTACACACTTGTACAACCTTGTAAAAACTTGTACAACCTTGTACACACTTGTACACCCTTGTACACACTTGTACACCCTTGTACACACTTGTACAAGCTTGTACACACTTGTACAAGCTTGTACACACTTGTACAAGGTTGTACACACTTGTACAACCTTGTACACACTTGTACAACCTTGTACACACTTGTACAACATTGTACACACTTGTACAACCTTGTACACACTTGTACAACCTTGTACACACTTGTACAACCTTGTACACACTTGTACAACCTTGTACACACTTGTACAACCTTTTACACACTTGTACAACCTTTTACACAATTGTACAACCTTGTACACACTTGTACAACCTTGTACACACTTGTACAACCTTGTACACACTTGTACAGCCTTGTACACAATTGTACAACCTTGTACACACTTGTACAGCCTTGTACACAATTGTAAAACCTTGTACACACTTGTACAACCTTGTACACCCTTGTACACACTTTTACTTATCGTACACACTTGTACACCCTTGTACAAACTTGTACATCCTTATACACACTTGTACAACCTTGTACAAACTTGTACAAACTTGTACATCCTTGTACACGATTTTACAGCCTTGTACACACTTGTACAACCTTGTAAAAACTTGTACAACCTTGTACACACTTGTACACCCTTGTACACACTTGTACAAGCTTGTACACACTTGTACAAGCTTGTACACACTTGTACAAGCTTGTACACACTTGTACAAGCTTGTACACACTTGTACAACCTTGTACACACTTGTACAACCTTGTACACACTTGTACAACCTTGTACATGCTTGTATAACCTTGTACACACTTGTACAACCTTGTACACACTTGTACAACCTTGTACACACTTGTACAACCTTGTACACACTTGTACAACCTTGTACACACTTGTACAACCTTGTACACACTTGTACAACCTTGTACACAATTGTACAACCTTGTACACACTTGTACAACCTTGTACACACTTGTACAACCTTGAACACACTTGTACAGCCTTGTACACAATTGTACAACCTTGTACACACTTGTACAACCTTGTACACACTTGTACAACCTTGTACACAATTGTACAGCCTTGTACACACTTGTACAACCTTGTACACACTTGTACAGCCTTGTACACAATTGTACAACCTTGTACACACTTGTACAACCTTGTACACACTTGTACAACCTTGTACACAATTGTACAGCCTTGTACACACTTGTACAACCTTGTACACACTTGTACATCCTCGTAAAAACTTGTACACCTTTGTACACACTTGTACAACCTTGTACAACCTTGTACACACTTGTACAGCCTTGTACAACCTTGTACACACTTGTAGAGCCTTGTAAAAACTTGTACACCCTTGTACACACATGTACAACCTTGTACACAACTTGTACAACCTTGTACACACTTGTACAACCTTGTAAAACTTGTACACATTTGTACACACTTGTACACCCTTGTACACACTTGTACAACCTTGTACAAACTTATACAATCTTGTACACACTTGTACAGCCCAGTACACACTTGTACAATCTTGTACAAACTTGTACTCCCTTGTACAAACTTGTACAACCTTGTACACAATTGTAAAACCTTGTACACACTTGTACAACCTTGTACAAACTTGTACACACTTGTACAAACTTTTACATCCTTGTACACATTTGTACACCCTTGTACACACTTGTACAACCTTGTACAACCTTGTACAAACCTGTACACCCTTGTACACACTTGTACAAGCTTGTACACGATTGTACACCCTTGTACACACTTGTGCACCCTTGTACAAACTTGTACATCCATGTACACACTTGTACAACCTTGTACAAACTTGTACAAACTTGTACATCCTTGTACACGATTGTTCACCCTTGTACACACTTGTACAACCTTGTACACACTTGTACAACCTGAAACACAATTGTACAACCTTGTACACACTTGTACAACCTTGTACACACTTGTACAACCTTATACACACTTGTACAACCTTGTACACACTTGTACAACCTTGTACACACTTGTACAGCCTTGTACACAATTGTACAACCTTGTACACACTTGTACAACCTTGTACACACTTGTACAACCTTGTACACAATTGTACAGCCTTGTACACACTTGTACAACCTTGTACACACTTGTACAGCCTTGTACAAAATTGTACAACCTTGTACACACTTGTACAGCCTTGTACACAATTGTACAACCTTGTACACACTTGTACAACCTTGTACATCCTTGTACAAACTTTTACACATCGTACACACTTGTACACCCTTGTACAAACTTGTACATCCTTGTACACACTTGTACAACCTTGTACACACTTGTACAATCTTGTACACACTTGTACAGCCTTGTACACAATTGTACAACCTTGTACACACTTGTACAGCCTTGTACACAATTGTACAACCTTGTACACACTTGTACAACCTTGTACACCCTTGTACACACTTTTACTTATCGTACACACTTGTACACCCTTGTACAAACTTGTACATCCTTGTACACACTTGTACAACCTTGTACAAACTTGTACAAACTTGTACATCCTTGTACACGATTTTACACCCTTGTACACGTTTGTACAACCTTGTAAAAACTTGTACAATCTTGTACACACTTGTACACCCTTGTACACACTTGTACAAGCTTGTACACACTTGTACAACCTTGTACACACTTGTACACCCTTGTACACACATGTACAACCTTGTACACAACTTGTACAACATTGTACACACTTGTACAACCTTGTAAAACTTGTACACCCTTGTACAAACTTGTACACCCCTGTTTACACTTGTACACATTTGTACACACTTGTACACCCTTGTACACACTTGTACAACCTTGTACAAACTTATACAATCTTGTACACACTTGTACAACCCAGTACACAACTTGTACAACCTTGTACACACTTGTACAACCTTGTAAAACTTGTACACCCTTGTACAAACTTGTACACCCCTGAACACACTTGTACACATTTGTACACACTTGTACACCCTTGTACACACTTGTACAACCTTGTACAAACTTATACAATCTTGTACACACTTGTACAACCCAGTACACACTTGTACAATCTTGTACAAACTTGTACATCCTTGTACACGATTGTACACCCTTATACACACTTGTACAACCTTGTACACACTTGTACAACATTGTACACAATTGTACAACCTTGTACACACTTGTACAACCTTGTACACACTTGTAGAGCCTTGTAAAAACTTGTACACCCTTGTACACACATGTACAACCTTGTACACAACTTGTACAACCTTGTACACACTTGTACAACCTTGTAAAACTTGTACACATTTGTACACACTTGTACACCCTTGTACACACTTGTACAACCTTGTACAAACTTATACAATCTTGTACACACTTGTACAGCCCAGTACACACTTGTACAATCTTGTACAAACTTGTACTCCCTTGTACAAACTTGTACAACCTTGTACACAATTGTAAAACCTTGTACACACTTGTACAACCTTGTACAAACTTGTACACACTTGTACAAACTTTTACATCCTTGTACACATTTGTACACCCTTGTACACACTTGTACAACCTTGTACAACCTTGTACAAACCTGTACACCCTTGTACACACTTGTACAAGCTTGTACACGATTGTACACCCTTGTACACACTTGTGCACCCTTGTACAAACTTGTACATCCATGTACACACTTGTACAACCTTGTACAAACTTGTACAAACTTGTACATCCTTGTACACGATTGTTCACCCTTGTACACACTTGTACAACCTTGTACACACTTGTACAACCTGAAACACAATTGTACAACCTTGTACACACTTGTACAACCTTGTACACACTTGTACAACCTTATACACACTTGTACAACCTTGTACACACTTGTACAACCTTGTACACACTTGTACAGCCTTGTACACAATTGTACAACCTTGTACACACTTGTACAACCTTGTACACACTTGTACAACCTTGTACACAATTGTACAGCCTTGTACACACTTGTACAACCTTGTACACACTTGTACAGCCTTGTACAAAATTGTACAACCTTGTACACACTTGTACAGCCTTGTACACAATTGTACAACCTTGTACACACTTGTACAACCTTGTACATCCTTGTACAAACTTTTACACATCGTACACACTTGTACACCCTTGTACAAACTTGTACATCCTTGTACACACTTGTACAACCTTGTACACACTTGTACAATCTTGTACACACTTGTACAGCCTTGTACACAATTGTACAACCTTGTACACACTTGTACAGCCTTGTACACAATTGTACAACCTTGTACACACTTGTACAACCTTGTACACCCTTGTACACACTTTTACTTATCGTACACACTTGTACACCCTTGTACAAACTTGTACATCCTTGTACACACTTGTACAACCTTGTACAAACTTGTACAAACTTGTACATCCTTGTACACGATTTTACACCCTTGTACACGTTTGTACAACCTTGTAAAAACTTGTACAATCTTGTACACACTTGTACACCCTTGTACACACTTGTACAAGCTTGTACACACTTGTACAACCTTGTACACACTTGTACACCCTTGTACACACATGTACAACCTTGTACACAACTTGTACAACATTGTACACACTTGTACAACCTTGTAAAACTTGTACACCCTTGTACAAACTTGTACACCCCTGTTTACACTTGTACACATTTGTACACACTTGTACACCCTTGTACACACTTGTACAACCTTGTACAAACTTATACAATCTTGTACACACTTGTACAACCCAGTACACAACTTGTACAACCTTGTACACACTTGTACAACCTTGTAAAACTTGTACACCCTTGTACAAACTTGTACACCCCTGAACACACTTGTACACATTTGTACACACTTGTACACCCTTGTACACACTTGTACAACCTTGTACAAACTTATACAATCTTGTACACACTTGTACAACCCAGTACACACTTGTACAATCTTGTACAAACTTGTACATCCTTGTACACGATTGTACACCCTTGTACACACTTGTACAACCTTGTACACACTTGTACAACATTGTACACAATTGTACAACCTTGTACACACTTGTACAACCTTGTACACACTTGCACAACTTTGTACACCCTTGTACAGTCTTGTACACAATTGTACAACCTTGTACACACTTGTAAAACCTTGTACACACTTGTACAACCTTGTACACAATTGTACAGCCTTGTACACACTTGTACAACCTTGTACACACTTGTACAGCCTTGTACACAATTGTACAACCTTTTACACACTTGTACAACCTTGTACACACTTGTACAACCTTGTACACAATTGTACAGCCTTGTACACACTTGTACAACCTTGTACACACTTGTACAACCTTGTAAAAACTTGTACACCCTTGTACACACTTGTACAACCTTGTACAACCTTGTACACACTTGTACAGCCTTGTACACAATTGTACATACTTGTACACACTTGTACAACCTTGTACACAATTGTACAACCTCGTACACACTTGTACAACCTTGTACACACTTGTACAGCCTTGTACACAATTGTACAACCTTTTACACACTTGTACAACCTTGTACACACTTGTACAACCTTGTACACACTTGTACAGCCTTGTACACAATTGTACAACCTTTTACACACTTGTACAACCTTGTACACACTTGTACAACCTTGTACACAATTGTACAGCCTTGTACACACTTGTACAACCTTGTACACACTTGTACAACCTTGTACACACTTGTACAACCTTGTACACACTTGTACAACCTTGTACACACTTGTACAACCTTGTACACACTTGTACAACCTTTTACACACTTGTACAGCCTTGTACACAATTGTACAACCTTGTACACAATTGTACAACCTTGTACACACTTGTACAGCCTTGTACACAATTGTACAACCTTGTACACACTTGTACAACCTTGTACACCCTTGTACACACTTTTACTTATCGTACACACTTGTACACCCTTGTACAAACTTGTACAACCTTGTACACAATTGTACAGCCTTGTACACACTTGTACATCCTTGTACACACTTGTACAGCCTTGTACAAAATTGTACAACCTTGTACACACTTGTACAGCCTTGTACACAATTGTACAACCTTGTACACACTTGTACAAACTTGTACACCCTTGTACAAACTTTTACACATCGTACACACTTGTACAGCCCTTGTACAAACTTGTACATCCTTGTACACACTTGTACAACCTTGTACACACTTGTACATCCTTGTACACAATTGTACACCCTTGTACACACTTGTACAACCTTGTACACACTATTACAACCTTGAACACACTTGTACAGCCTTGTACTAAATTGTACAACCTTGTACACACTTGTACAACCTTGTACACACTTGTACAACCTTGTACACAATAGTACAGCCTTGTACACACTTGTACAACCTTGTACACACTTGTACAGCCTTGTACACAATTGTACAACCTTGTACACACTTGTACAACCTTGTACACACTTGTACAGCCTTGTACACAATTGTAAAACCTTGTACACACTTGTACAACCTTGTACACCCTTGTACACACTTTTACTTATCGTACACACTTGTACACCCTTGTACAAACTTGTACATCCTTGTACACACTTGTACAACCTTGTACAAACTTGTACAAACTTGTACATCCTTGTACACGATTTTACACCCTTGTACACACTTGTACAACCTTGTACACACTTGTACAACCTTGTACACACTTGTACAACCTTGTACACACTTGTACAACCTTGTACACACTTGTACAACCTTGTACACACTTGTACAACCTTGTACACACTTGTACAACCTTGTACACACTTGTACAACCTTGTACACACTTGTACAACCTTGTACACACTTGTACAACCTTGTACACACTTGTACAACTTTGTACACACTTGTACAACCTTGTACACACTTGTACAACCATGTAAAAACTTGTACAACCTTGTACACACTTGTACAACCTTGTACACACTTGTACAACTTTGTACACACTTGTACACCCTTGTACACACTTGTACAAGCTTGTACACACTTGTACAACCTTGTACACACTTGTACACCCTTGTACACACTTGTACAACCTTTTACAAACTTGTACACACTTGTACAAACTTGTACATTATTGTACATACTTGTACACCCTTGTACACACTTGTACAACCTTGTACAAACCTGTACACCCTTGTACACACTTGTACAAGCTTGTACACACTTGTACAAGCTTGTACACACTTGTACACCCTTGTTCAAACTTGTGCACCCTTGTACACCTTTGTACACCCTTGTACACATTTGTACAACCTTGTACAAACTTGTACACACTTGTACAAACTTGTACACACTTGTACAACCTTGTACAAACTTGTACAACCTTGTACACACTTGTACAACCTTGTACACACTTGTACAAGCTTGTACACACTTGTACAAGCTTGTACACACTTGTACAAGTTGTACACACTTGTACAACCTTGTACACACTTGTACAACCTTGTACACACTTGTACAACCTTGTACAAACTTGTACACACTTGTACAACCTTTTCATCCTTGTACACATTTGTACACCCTTGTACACACTTGTACAACCTTGTACAAACCTGTACACCCTTGTACACACTTGTACAAGCTTGTACACGATTGTACACCCTTGTACACACTTGTGCACCCTTGTACACACTTGCACACCCTTGTACACACTTGTACAACCTTGTACAAACTTGTACACACTTGTACAACATTGTACAAACCTGTTCACCCTTGTACACACTTGTACAACCTTGTACACACTTGTACAACCTTGTACCCCCTGTTACAACCTTGTACACACTTGTCCAACCTTGTACACACTTGTACAGCCTTGTACACAATTGTACACCCATGTACACAATTTAAAAACTTGTACACACTTGTACAACCTTGTACACACTTGTACAACCTTGTACACACTTGTACAACCTTGTACACACTTGTACAACCTTGTACACACTTGTACAACCTTGTACAAACTTGTACAAACTTGTACACACTTGTACACCCTTGTACACACTTGTAAAAGCTTGTACACACTTGTACAACCTTGTACACACTTGTACAACCTTGTACACAATTGTATAACCTTGTACACTTTTGTACAACCTTGTACAAACTTGTACAAACTTGTACACACTTGTACACCCTTGTACACACTTGTAAAAGCTTGTACACACTTGTACAACCTTGTACACACTTGTACACCCTTGTACACACTTGTACAACCTTGTACACACTTGTACAACCTTGTACACAATTGTACAACCTTGTACACACTTGTACAACCTTGTACACACTTGTACAACCTTGTACACACTTGTACAGCCTTGTACACAATTGTACAACCTTGTACACACTTGTACAACCTTGTACACACTTGTACAACCTTGTACACAATTGTACAGCCTTGAACACACTTGTACAACCTTGTACACACTTGTACAGCCTTGTACAAAATTGTACAACCTTGTACACACTTGTACAGCCTTGTACACAATTGTACAACCTTGTACACACTTGTACAAACTTGTACACCCTTGTACAAACTTTTACACATCGTACAATCTTGTACAGCCCTTGTACAAACTTGTACATCCTTGTACACACTTGTACAACCTTGTACACACTTGTACATCCTTGTACACAATTGTACACCCTTGTACACACTTGTACAACCTTGTACACACTTGTACAACCTTGAACACACTTGTACAGCCTTGTACACAATTGTACAACCTTTCACACACTTGTACAACCTTGTACACACTTGTACAACCTTGTACACAATTGTACAGCCTTGTACACACTTGTACAACCTTGTACACACTTGTACAGCCTTGTACACAATTGTACAACCTTGTACACACTTGTACAACCTTGTACACACTTGTACAACCTTGTACACAATTGTACAGCCTTGTACACACTTGTACAACCTTGTACACACTTGTACAACCTTGTAAAAACTTGTACACCCTTGTACACACTTGTACAACCTTGTACAACCTTGTACACACTTGTACAGCCTTGTACAACCTTGTACAACCTTGTACACACTTGTACAGCCTTGTAAAAACTTGTACACCCTTGTACACACATGTACAACCTTGTACACAACTTGTACAACCTTGTACACACTTGTACAACCTTGTAAAACTTGTACACATTTGTACACACTTGTACACCCTTGTACACACTTGTACAACCTTGTACAAACTTATACAATCTTGTACACACTTGTACAACCCAGTACACACTTGTACAATCTTGTACAAACTTGTACTCCCTTGTACAAACTTGTACATCCTTGTACACACTTGTACAACCTTGTACAAACTTGTACAAACTTGTACAAACTTGTACAAACTTGTACATCCTTGTACACGATTGTACACCCTTGTACACACTTGTACAACCTTGTACACACTTGTACAACCTGACACACTATTGTACAACCTTGTACACACTTGTACAACCTTGTACACACTTGTACAACCTTGTAAAACTTGTACACCCTTGTACAAACTTGTACACCCCTGTTTACACTTGTACACATTTGTACACACTTGTACACCCTTGTACACACTTGTACAACCTTGTACAAACTTATACAATCTTGTACACACTTGTACAACCCAGTACACAACTTGTACAACCTTGTACACACTTGTACAACCTTGTAAAACTTGTACACCCTTGTACAAACTTGTACACCCCTGAACACACTTGTACACATTTGTACACACTTGTACACCCTTGTACACACTTGTACAACCTTGTACAAACTTATACAATCTTGTACACACTTGTACAACCCAGTACACACTTGTACAATCTTGTACAAACTTGTACATCCTTGTACACGATTGTACACCCTTGTACACACTTGTACAACCTTGTACACACTTGTACAACATTGTACACAATTGTACAACCTTGTACACACTTGTACAACCTTGTACACACTTGCACAACTTTGTACACCCTTGTACAGTCTTGTACACAATTGTACAACCTTGTACACACTTGTAAAACCTTGTACACACTTGTACAACCTTGTACACAATTGTACAGCCTTGTACACACTTGTACAACCTTGTACACACTTGTACAGCCTTGTACACAATTGTACAACCTTTTACACACTTGTACAACCTTGTACACACTTGTACAACCTTGTACACAATTGTACAGCCTTGTACACACTTGTACAACCTTGTACACACTTGTACAACCTTGTAAAAACTTGTACACCCTTGTACACACTTGTACAACCTTGTACAACCTTGTACACACTTGTACAGCCTTGTACACAATTGTACATACTTGTACACACTTGTACAACCTTGTACACAATTGTACAACCTCGTACACACTTGTACAACCTTGTACACACTTGTACAGCCTTGTACACAATTGTACAACCTTTTACACACTTGTACAACCTTGTACACACTTGTACAACCTTGTACACACTTGTACAGCCTTGTACACAATTGTACAACCTTTTACACACTTGTACAACCTTGTACACACTTGTACAACCTTGTACACAATTGTACAGCCTTGTACACACTTGTACAACCTTGTACACACTTGTACAACCTTGTACACACTTGTACAACCTTGTACACACTTGTACAACCTTGTACACACTTGTACAACCTTGTACACACTTGTACAACCTTTTACACACTTGTACAGCCTTGTACACAATTGTACAACCTTGTACACAATTGTACAACCTTGTACACACTTGTACAGCCTTGTACACAATTGTACAACCTTGTACACACTTGTACAACCTTGTACACCCTTGTACACACTTTTACTTATCGTACACACTTGTACACCCTTGTACAAACTTGTACAACCTTGTACACAATTGTACAGCCTTGTACACACTTGTACATCCTTGTACACACTTGTACAGCCTTGTACAAAATTGTACAACCTTGTACACACTTGTACAGCCTTGTACACAATTGTACAACCTTGTACACACTTGTACAAACTTGTACACCCTTGTACAAACTTTTACACATCGTACACACTTGTACAGCCCTTGTACAAACTTGTACATCCTTGTACACACTTGTACAACCTTGTACACACTTGTACATCCTTGTACACAATTGTACACCCTTGTACACACTTGTACAACCTTGTACACACTATTACAACCTTGAACACACTTGTACAGCCTTGTACTAAATTGTACAACCTTGTACACACTTGTACAACCTTGTACACACTTGTACAACCTTGTACACAATAGTACAGCCTTGTACACACTTGTACAACCTTGTACACACTTGTACAGCCTTGTACACAATTGTACAACCTTGTACACACTTGTACAACCTTGTACACACTTGTACAGCCTTGTACACAATTGTAAAACCTTGTACACACTTGTACAACCTTGTACACCCTTGTACACACTTTTACTTATCGTACACACTTGTACACCCTTGTACAAACTTGTACATCCTTGTACACACTTGTACAACCTTGTACAAACTTGTACAAACTTGTACATCCTTGTACACGATTTTACACCCTTGTACACACTTGTACAACCTTGTACACACTTGTACAACCTTGTACACACTTGTACAACCTTGTACACACTTGTACAACCTTGTACACACTTGTACAACCTTGTACACACTTGTACAACCTTGTACACACTTGTACAACCTTGTACACACTTGTACAACCTTGTACACACTTGTACAACTTTGTACACACTTGTACAACCTTGTACACACTTGTACAACCATGTAAAAACTTGTACAACCTTGTACACACTTGTACAACCTTGTACACACTTGTACAACTTTGTACACACTTGTACACCCTTGTACACACTTGTACAAGCTTGTACACACTTGTACAACCTTGTACACACTTGTACACCCTTGTACACACTTGTACAACCTTTTACAAACTTGTACACACTTGTACAAACTTGTACATTATTGTACATACTTGTACACCCTTGTACACACTTGTACAACCTTGTACAAACCTGTACACCCTTGTACACACTTGTACAAGCTTGTACACACTTGTACAAGCTTGTACACACTTGTACACCCTTGTTCAAACTTGTGCACCCTTGTACACCTTTGTACACCCTTGTACACATTTGTACAACCTTGTACAAACTTGTACACACTTGTACAAACTTGTACACACTTGTACAACCTTGTACAAACTTGTACAACCTTGTACACACTTGTACAACCTTGTACACACTTGTACAAGCTTGTACACACTTGTACAAGCTTGTACACACTTGTACAAGTTGTACACACTTGTACAACCTTGTACACACTTGTACAACCTTGTACACACTTGTACAACCTTGTACAAACTTGTACACACTTGTACAACCTTTTCATCCTTGTACACATTTGTACACCCTTGTACACACTTGTACAACCTTGTACAAACCTGTACACCCTTGTACACACTTGTACAAGCTTGTACACGATTGTACACCCTTGTACACACTTGTGCACCCTTGTACACACTTGCACACCCTTGTACACACTTGTACAACCTTGTACAAACTTGTACACACTTGTACAACATTGTACAAACCTGTTCACCCTTGTACACACTTGTACAACCTTGTACACACTTGTACAAGCTTGTACACACTTGTACAAGCTTGTACACACTTGTACAAGTTGTACACACTTGTACAAGTTGTACACACTTGTACAACCTTGTACACACTTGTACAACCTTGTACACACTTGTACAACCTTGTACAAACTTGTACACACTTGTACAACCTTTTCATCCTTGTACACATTTGTACACCCTTGTACACACTTGTACAACCTTGTACAAACCTGTACACCCTTGTACACACTTGTACAAGCTTGTACACGATTGTACACCCTTGTACACACTTGTGCACCCTTGTACACACTTGCACACCCTTGTACACACTTGTACAACCTTGTACAAACTTGTACACACTTGTACAACATTGTACAAACCTGTTCACCCTTGTACACACTTGTACAACCTTGTACACACTTGTACAACCTTGTACCCCCTGTTACAACCTTGTACACACTTGTCCAACCTTGTACACACTTGTACAGCCTTGTACACAATTGTACACCCATGTACACAATTTAAAAACTTGTACACACTTGTACAACCTTGTACACACTTGTACAACCTTGTACACACTTGTACAACCTTGTACACACTTGTACAACCTTGTACACACTTGTACAACCTTGTACAAACTTGTACAAACTTGTACACACTTGTACACCCTTGTACACACTTGTAAAAGCTTGTACACACTTGTACAACCTTGTACACACTTGTACAACCTTGTACACAATTGTATAACCTTGTACACTTTTGTACAACCTTGTACAAACTTGTACAAACTTGTACACACTTGTACACCCTTGTACACACTTGTAAAAGCTTGTACACACTTGTACAACCTTGTACACACTTGTACACCCTTGTACACACTTGTACAACCTTGTACACACTTGTACAACCTTGTACACAATTGTACAACCTTGTACACACTTGTACAACCTTGTACACACTTGTACAACCTTGTACACACTTGTACAGCCTTGTACACAATTGTACAACCTTGTACACACTTGTACAACCTTGTACACACTTGTACAACCTTGTACACAATTGTACAGCCTTGAACACACTTGTACAACCTTGTACACACTTGTACAGCCTTGTACAAAATTGTACAACCTTGTACACACTTGTACAGCCTTGTACACAATTGTACAACCTTGTACACACTTGTACAAACTTGTACACCCTTGTACAAACTTTTACACATCGTACACACTTGTACAGCCCTTGTACAAACTTGTACATCCTTGTACACACTTGTACAACCTTGTACACACTTGTACATCCTTGTACACAATTGTACACCCTTGTACACACTTGTACAACCTTGTACACACTTGTACAACCTTGAACACACTTGTACAGCCTTGTACACAATTGTACAACCTTTCACACACTTGTACAACCTTGTACACACTTGTACAACCTTGTACACAATTGTACAGCCTTGTACACACTTGTACAACCTTGTACACACTTGTACAGCCTTGTACACAATTGTACAACCTTGTACACACTTGTACAACCTTGTACACACTTGTACAACCTTGTACACAATTGTACAGCCTTGTACACACTTGTACAACCTTGTACACACTTGTACAACCTTGTAAAAACTTGTACACCCTTGTACACACTTGTACAACCTTGTACAACCTTGTACACACTTGTACAGCCTTGTACAACCTTGTACAACCTTGTACACACTTGTACAGCCTTGTAAAAACTTGTACACCCTTGTACACACATGTACAACCTTGTACACAACTTGTACAACCTTGTACACACTTGTACAACCTTGTAAAACTTGTACACATTTGTACACACTTGTACACCCTTGTACACACTTGTACAACCTTGTACAAACTTATACAATCTTGTACACACTTGTACAACCCAGTACACACTTGTACAATCTTGTACAAACTTGTACTCCCTTGTACAAACTTGTACATCCTTGTACACACTTGTACAACCTTGTACAAACTTGTACAAACTTGTACAAACTTGTACAAACTTGTACATCCTTGTACACGATTGTACACCCTTGTACACACTTGTACAACCTTGTACACACTTGTACAACCTGACACACTATTGTACAACCTTGTACACACTTGTACAACCTTGTACACACTTGTACAACCTTGTAAAACTTGTACACCCTTGTACAAACTTGTACACCCCTGTTTACACTTGTACACATTTGTACACACTTGTACACCCTTGTACACACTTGTACAACCTTGTACAAACTTATACAATCTTGTACACACTTGTACAACCCAGTACACAACTTGTACAACCTTGTACACACTTGTACAACCTTGTAAAACTTGTACACCCTTGTACAAACTTGTACACCCCTGAACACACTTGTACACATTTGTACACACTTGTACACCCTTGTACACACTTGTACAACCTTGTACAAACTTATACAATCTTGTACACACTTGTACAACCCAGTACACACTTGTACAATCTTGTACAAACTTGTACATCCTTGTACACGATTGTACACCCTTGTACACACTTGTACAACCTTGTACACACTTGTACAACATTGTACACAATTGTACAACCTTGTACACACTTGTACAACCTTGTACACACTTGCACAACTTTGTACACCCTTGTACAGTCTTGTACACAATTGTACAACCTTGTACACACTTGTAAAACCTTGTACACACTTGTACAACCTTGTACACAATTGTACAGCCTTGTACACACTTGTACAACCTTGTACACACTTGTACAGCCTTGTACACAATTGTACAACCTTTTACACACTTGTACAACCTTGTACACACTTGTACAACCTTGTACACAATTGTACAGCCTTGTACACACTTGTACAACCTTGTACACACTTGTACAACCTTGTAAAAACTTGTACACCCTTGTACACACTTGTACAACCTTGTACAACCTTGTACACACTTGTACAGCCTTGTACACAATTGTACATACTTGTACACACTTGTACAACCTTGTACACAATTGTACAACCTCGTACACACTTGTACAACCTTGTACACACTTGTACAGCCTTGTACACAATTGTACAACCTTTTACACACTTGTACAACCTTGTACACACTTGTACAACCTTGTACACACTTGTACAGCCTTGTACACAATTGTACAACCTTTTACACACTTGTACAACCTTGTACACACTTGTACAACCTTGTACACAATTGTACAGCCTTGTACACACTTGTACAACCTTGTACACACTTGTACAACCTTGTACACACTTGTACAACCTTGTACACACTTGTACAACCTTGTACACACTTGTACAACCTTGTACACACTTGTACAACCTTTTACACACTTGTACAGCCTTGTACACAATTGTACAACCTTGTACACAATTGTACAACCTTGTACACACTTGTACAGCCTTGTACACAATTGTACAACCTTGTACACACTTGTACAACCTTGTACACCCTTGTACACACTTTTACTTATCGTACACACTTGTACACCCTTGTACAAACTTGTACAACCTTGTACACAATTGTACAGCCTTGTACACACTTGTACATCCTTGTACACACTTGTACAGCCTTGTACAAAATTGTACAACCTTGTACACACTTGTACAGCCTTGTACACAATTGTACAACCTTGTACACACTTGTACAAACTTGTACACCCTTGTACAAACTTTTACACATCGTACACACTTGTACAGCCCTTGTACAAACTTGTACATCCTTGTACACACTTGTACAACCTTGTACACACTTGTACATCCTTGTACACAATTGTACACCCTTGTACACACTTGTACAACCTTGTACACACTATTACAACCTTGAACACACTTGTACAGCCTTGTACTAAATTGTACAACCTTGTACACACTTGTACAACCTTGTACACACTTGTACAACCTTGTACACAATAGTACAGCCTTGTACACACTTGTACAACCTTGTACACACTTGTACAGCCTTGTACACAATTGTACAACCTTGTACACACTTGTACAACCTTGTACACACTTGTACAGCCTTGTACACAATTGTAAAACCTTGTACACACTTGTACAACCTTGTACACCCTTGTACACACTTTTACTTATCGTACACACTTGTACACCCTTGTACAAACTTGTACATCCTTGTACACACTTGTACAACCTTGTACAAACTTGTACAAACTTGTACATCCTTGTACACGATTTTACACCCTTGTACACACTTGTACAACCTTGTACACACTTGTACAACCTTGTACACACTTGTACAACCTTGTACACACTTGTACAACCTTGTACACACTTGTACAACCTTGTACACACTTGTACAACCTTGTACACACTTGTACAACCTTGTACACACTTGTACAACCTTGTACACACTTGTACAACTTTGTACACACTTGTACAACCTTGTACACACTTGTACAACCATGTAAAAACTTGTACAACCTTGTACACACTTTTACAACCTTGTACACACTTGTACAACTTTGTACACACTTGTACACCCTTGTACACACTTGTACAAGCTTGTACACACTTGTACAACCTTGTACACACTTGTACACCCTTGTACACACTTGTACAACCTTTTACAAACTTGTACACACTTGTACAAACTTGTACATTATTGTACATACTTGTACACCCTTGTACACACTTGTACAACCTTGTACAAACCTGTACACCCTTGTACACACTTGTACAAGCTTGTACACACTTGTACAAGCTTGTACACACTTGTACACCCTTGTTCAAACTTGTGCACCCTTGTACACCTTTGTACACCCTTGTACACATTTGTACAACCTTGTACAAACTTGTACACACTTGTACAAACTTGTACACACTTGTACAACCTTGTACAAACTTGTACAACCTTGTACACACTTGTACAACCTTGTACACACTTGTACAAGCTTGTACACACTTGTACAAGCTTGTACACACTTGTACAAGTTGTACACACTTGTACAACCTTGTACACACTTGTACAACCTTGTACACACTTGTACAACCTTGTACAAACTTGTACACACTTGTACAACCTTTTCATCCTTGTACACATTTGTACACCCTTGTACACACTTGTACAACCTTGTACAAACCTGTACACCCTTGTACACACTTGTACAAGCTTGTACACGATTGTACACCCTTGTACACACTTGTGCACCCTTGTACACACTTGCACACCCTTGTACACACTTGTACAACCTTGTACAAACTTGTACACACTTGTACAACATTGTACAAACCTGTTCACCCTTGTACACACTTGTACAACCTTGTACACACTTGTACAACCTTGTACCCCCTGTTACAACCTTGTACACACTTGTCCAACCTTGTACACACTTGTACAGCCTTGTACACAATTGTACACCCATGTACACAATTTAAAAACTTGTACACACTTGTACAACCTTGTACACACTTGTACAACCTTGTACACACTTGTACAACCTTGTACACACTTGTACAACCTTGTACACACTTGTACAACCTTGTACACACTTGTACAACCTTGTACAAACTTGTACAAACTTGTACACACTTGTACACCCTTGTACACACTTGTAAAAGCTTGTACACACTTGTACAACCTTGTACACACTTGTACAACCTTGTACACAATTGTATAACCTTGTACACTTTTGTACAACCTTGTACAAACTTGTACAAACTTGTACACACTTGTACACCCTTGTACACACTTGTAAAAGCTTGTACACACTTGTACAACCTTGTACACACTTGTACACCCTTGTACACACTTGTACAACCTTGTACACACTTGTACAACCTTGTACACAATTGTACAACCTTGTACACACTTGTACAACCTTGTACACACTTGTACAACCTTGTACACACTTGTACAGCCTTGTACACAATTGTACAACCTTGTACACACTTGTACAACCTTGTACACACTTGTACAACCTTGTACACAATTGTACAGCCTTGAACACACTTGTACAACCTTGTACACACTTGTACAGCCTTGTACAAAATTGTACAACCTTGTACACACTTGTACAGCCTTGTACACAATTGTACAACCTTGTACACACTTGTACAAACTTGTACACCCTTGTACAAACTTTTACACATCGTACACACTTGTACAGCCCTTGTACAAACTTGTACATCCTTGTACACACTTGTACAACCTTGTACACACTTGTACATCCTTGTACACAATTGTACACCCTTGTACACACTTGTACAACCTTGTACACACTTGTACAACCTTGAACACACTTGTACAGCCTTGTACACAATTGTACAACCTTTCACACACTTGTACAACCTTGTACACACTTGTACAACCTTGTACACAATTGTACAGCCTTGTACACACTTGTACAACCTTGTACACACTTGTACAGCCTTGTACACAATTGTACAACCTTGTACACACTTGTACAACCTTGTACACACTTGTACAACCTTGTACACAATTGTACAGCCTTGTACACACTTGTACAACCTTGTACACACTTGTACAACCTTGTAAAAACTTGTACACCCTTGTACACACTTGTACAACCTTGTACAACCTTGTACACACTTGTACAGCCTTGTACAACCTTGTACAACCTTGTACACACTTGTACAGCCTTGTAAAAACTTGTACACCCTTGTACACACATGTACAACCTTGTACACAACTTGTACAACCTTGTACACACTTGTACAACCTTGTAAAACTTGTACACATTTGTACACACTTGTACACCCTTGTACACACTTGTACAACCTTGTACAAACTTATACAATCTTGTACACACTTGTACAACCCAGTACACACTTGTACAATCTTGTACAAACTTGTACTCCCTTGTACAAACTTGTACATCCTTGTACACACTTGTACAACCTTGTACAAACTTGTACAAACTTGTACAAACTTGTACAAACTTGTACATCCTTGTACACGATTGTACACCCTTGTACACACTTGTACAACCTTGTACACACTTGTACAACCTGACACACTATTGTACAACCTTGTACACACTTGTACAACCTTGTACACACTTGTACAACCTTGTACACACTTGTACAGCCTTGTACACAATTGTACAACCTTGTACACACTTGTACAACCTTGTTTACACTTTTACAACCTTGTACACAATTGTACAGCCTTGTACACAATTGTACAACCTTGTACACACTTGTACAGCCTTGTACACACTTGTACAGCCTTGTACAAAATTGTACAGCCTTGTACACATTTGTACAACCTTGTACACACTTGTACAACCTTGTACACCCTTGTACAAACTTTTACACATCGTACACACTTGTACACCCTTGTAAAAACTTGTACATCCTTGTACACACTTGTACAACCTTGTACACACTTGTACAACCTTGTACACACTTGTACAGCCTTGTACACAATTGTACAACCTTGTACACAGTTGTACAGCCTTGTACACAATTGTACAACCTTGTACACACTTGTACAACCTTGTACACCCTTGTACACACTTTTACTTATCGTACACACTTGTACACCCTTGTACAAACTTGTACATCCTTGTACACACTTGTACAACCTTGTACAAACTTGTACAAACTTGTACATCCTTGTACACGATTTTACACCCTTGTACACACTTGTACAACCTTGTAAAAACTTGTACAACCTTGTACACACTTGTACACCCTTGTACACACTTGTACAACCTTGTACACACTTGTACAACCTTGTACACACTTGTACAACCTTGTACACACTTGTACAACCTTGTACACACTTGTACAACCTTGTACACACTTGTACAACCTTTTACACACTTGTACAACCTTGTACACATTTGTACACCCTTGTACACACTTGTACAACCTTGTACAACCTTGTACAAACCTGTACACCCTTGTACACACTTGTACAAGCTTGTACACGATTGTACACCCTTGTACACACTTGTGCACCTTTGTACAAACTTGTACATCCTTGTACACACTTGTACAACCTTGTACAAACTTGTACAAACTTGTACAAACTTTTACAAACTTGTACACACTTGTACAACCTTTTCATCTTTGTACACATTTGTACACCCTTGTACACACTTGTACAACCTTGTACAAACCTGTACACCCTTGTACACACTTGTACAAGCTTGTACACGATTGTACACCCTTGTACACACTTGTGCACCCTTGTACACACTTGTACACCCTTGTACACACTTGTACAACCTTGTACAAACTTGTACACACTTGTACAACATTGTACAAACCTGTTCACCCTTGTACACACTTGTACAACCTTGTACACACTTGTACAACCTTGTACCCCCTGTTACAACCTTGTACACACTTGTACAACCTTGTACACACTTGTACAGCCTTGTACACAATTGTACACCCATGTACACAATTTAAAAACTTGTACACACTTGTACAACCTTGTACACACTTGTACAACCTTGTACACACTTGTACAACCTTGTACACACTTGTACAACCTTGTACACACTTGTACAACCTTGTACAAACTTGTACAAACTTGTACACACTTGTACACCCTTGTACACACTTGTAAAAGCTTGTACACACTTGTACAACCTTGTACACACTTGTACAACCTTGTACACAATTGTATAACCTTGTACACTTTTGTACAACCTTGTACAAACTTGTACAAACTTGTACACACTTGTACACCCTTGTACACACTTGTAAAAGCTTGTACACACTTGTACAACCTTGTACACACTTGTACACCCTTGTACACACTTGTACAACCTTGTACACACTTGTACAACCTTGTACACAATTGTACAACCTTGTACACACTTGTACAACCTTGTACACACTTGTACAACCTTGTACACACTTGTACAGCCTTGTACACAATTGTACAACCTTGTACACACTTGTACAACCTTGTACACACTTGTACAACCTTGTACACAATTGTACAGCCTTGAACACACTTGTACAACCTTGTACACACTTGTACAGCCTTGTACAAAATTGTACAACCTTGTACACACTTGTACAGCCTTGTACACAATTGTACAACCTTGTACACACTTGTACAAACTTGTACACCCTTGTACAAACTTTTACACATCGTACACACTTGTACAGCCCTTGTACAAACTTGTACATCCTTGTACACACTTGTACAACCTTGTACACACTTGTACATCCTTGTACACAATTGTACACCCTTGTACACACTTGTACAACCTTGTACACACTTGTACAACCTTGAACACACTTGTACAGCCTTGTACACAATTGTACAACCTTGTACACACTTGTACAACCTTGTACACACTTGTACAACCTTGTACACAATTGTACAGCCTTGTACACACTTGTACAACCTTGTACACACTTGTACAGCCTTGTACACAATTGTACAACCTTGTACACACTTGTACAACCTTGTACACACTTGTACAACCTTGTACACAATTGTACAGCCTTGTACACACTTGTACAACCTTGTACACACTTGTACAACCTTGTAAAAACTTGTACACCCTTGTACACACTTGTACAACCTTGTACAACCTTGTACACACTTGTACAGCCTTGTACAACCTTGTACAACCTTGTACACACTTGTACAGCCTTGTAAAAACTTGTACACCCTTGTACACACATGTACAACCTTGTACACAACTTGTACAACCTTGTACACACTTGTACAACCTTGTAAAACTTGTACACATTTGTACACACTTGTACACCCTTGTACACACTTGTACAACCTTGTACAAACTTATACAATCTTGTACACACTTGTACAACCCAGTACACACTTGTACAATCTTGTACAAACTTGTACTCCCTTGTACAAACTTGTACATCCTTGTACACACTTGTACAACCTTGTACAAACTTGTACAAACTTGTACAAACTTGTACATCCTTGTACACGATTGTACACCCTTGTACACACTTGTACAACCTTGTACACACTTGTACAACCTGACACACTATTGTACAACCTTGTACACACTTGTCCAACCTTGTACACACTTGTACAACCTTGTACACACTTGTACAGCCTTGTACACAATTGTACAACCTTGTACACACTTGTACAACCTTGTTTACACTTGTACAACCTTGTACACAATTGTACAGCCTTGTACACAATTGTACAACCTTGTACACACTTGTACAGCCTTGTACACACTTGTACAGCCTTGTACAAAATTGTACAGCCTTGTACACATTTGTACAACCTTGTACACACTTGTAAAACCTTGTACACCCTTGTACAAACTTTTACACATCGTACACACTTGTACAACCTTGTACAAACTTGTACATCCTTGTACACACTTGTACAACCTTGTACACACTTGTACAACCTTGTACACACTTGTACAGCCTTGTACACAATTGTACAACCTTGTACACAGTTGTACAGCCTTGTACACAATTGTACAACCTTGTACACACTTGTACAACCTTGTACACCCTTGTACACACTTTTACTTATCGTACACACTTGTACACCCTTGTACAAACTTGTACATCCTTGTACACACTTGTACAACCTTGTACAAACTTGTACAAACTTGTACATCCTTGTACACGATTTTACACCCTTGTACACACTTGTACAACCTTGTAAAAACTTGTACAACCTTGTACACACTTGTACACCCTTGTACACACTTGTACAACCTTGTACACACTTGTACAACCTTGTACACACTTGTACAACCTTGTACACACTTGTACAACCTTGTACACACTTGTACAACCTTGTACACACTTGTACAACCTTGTACACATTTGTACACCCTTGTACACACTTGTACAACCTTGTACAACCTTGTACAAACCTGTACACCCTTGTACACACTTGTACAAGCTTGTACACGATTGTTCACCCTTGTACACACTTGTGCACCCTTGTACAAACTTGTACATCCTTGTACACACTTGTACAACCTTGTACAAACTTGTACATCCTTGTACACACTTGTACAACCTTGTACACACTTGTACATCCTTGTACACACTTGTACAACCTGATACACACTTGTACAACCTTGTACACACTTGTACAACCTTGTACACACTTGTACAACCTTGTACACACTTGTACAACCTTGTACACACTTGTACAACCATATACACACTTGTACAACCTTGTACACACTTGTACAACCTTGTACACACTTGTACAACCTTGTACACACTTGTACAGCCTTGTACACAATTGTACAACCTTTTACACACTTGTACAACCTTGTACAAACTTGTACACACTTGTACAAACTTTTACATCCTTGTACACATTTGTACACTATTGTACACACTTGTACAACCTTGTACAACCTTGTACAAACCTGTACACCCTTGTACACACTTGTACAAGCTTGTACACGATTGTACACCCTTGTACACACTTGTGCACCCTTGTACAAACTTGTACATCCTTGTACACACTTGTACAACCTTGTACAAACTTGTACAAACTTGTACAAACTTTTACAAACTTGTACATCCTTGTACACGATTGTACACCCTTGTACACACTTGTACAACCTTGTACACACTTGTACAACCTGATACACAATTGTACAACCTTGTACACACTTGTACAACCTTGTACACACTTGTACAGCCTTGTACACAATTGTACAACCTTGTACACACTTGTACAGCCTTGTACACACTTGTACAGCCTTGTACAAAATTGTACAGCCTTGTACACAATTGTACAACCTTGTACACACTTGTACAACCTTGTACACCCTTGTACAAACTTTTACACATCGTACACACTTGTACACCCTTGTACAAACTTGTACAACCTTGTACACACTTGTACAGCCTTGTACACAATTGTACAACCTTGTACACAATTGTACAGCCTTGTACACACTTGTACAACCTTGTACACACTTGTACAACCTTGTAAAAACTTGTACACCCTTGTACACACTTGTACAACCTTGTACAACCTTGTACACACTTGTACAGCCTTGTACAACCTTGTACAACCTTGTACACACTTGTACAGCCTTGTAAAAACTTGTACACCCTTGTACACACATGTACAACCTTGTACACAACTTGTACAACCTTGTACACACTTGTACAACCTTGTAAAACTTGTACACATTTGTACACACTTGTACACCCATGTACACACTTGTACAACCTTGTACAAACTTATACAATCTTGTACACACTTGTACAACCCAGTACACACTTGTACAATCTTGTACAAACTTGTACTCCCTTGTACAAACTTGTACATCCTTGTACACACTTGTACAACCTTGTACAAACTTGTACAAACTTGTACAAACTTGTACATCCTTGTACACGATTGTACACCCTTGTACACACTTGTACAACCTTGTACACACTTGTACAACCTGACACACTATTGTACAACCTTGTACACACTTGTACAACCTTGTACACACTTGTACAACCTTGTACACACTTGTACAGCCTTGTACACAATTGTACAACCTTGTACACACTTGTACAACCTTGTTTACACTTGTACAACCTTGTACACAATTGTACAGCCTTGTACACAATTGTACAACCTTGTACACACTTGTACAGCCTTGTACACACTTGTACAGCCTTGTACAAAATTGTACAGCCTTGTACACATTTGTACAACCTTGTACACACTTGTACAACCTTGTACACCCTTGTACAAACTTTTACACATCGTACACACTTGTACACCCTTGTACAAACTTGTACATCCTTGTACACACTTGTACAACCTTGTACACACTTGTACAACCTTGTACACACTTGAACAGCCTTGTACACAATTGTACAACCTTGTACACAGTTGTACAGCCTTGTACACAATTGTACAACCTTGTACACACTTGTACAACCTTGTACACCCTTGTACACACTTTTACTTATCGTACACACTTGTACACCCTTGTACAAACTTGTACATCCTTGTACACACTTGTACATCCTTGTACACACTTGTACACACTTGTACATCCTTGTACACACTTGTACAACCTTGTACAAACTTGTACAAACTTGTACATCCTTGTACACGATTTTACACCCTTGTACACACTTGTACAACCTTGTAAAAACTTGTACAACCTTGTACACACTTGTACACCCTTGTACACACTTGTACAACCTTGTACACACTTGTACAACCTTGTACACACTTGTACAACCTTGTACACACTTGTACAACCTTGTACACACTTGTACAACCTTGTACACACTTGTACAACCTTGTACACATTTGTACACCCTTGTACACACTTGTACAACCTTGTACAACCTTGTACAAACCTGTACACCCTTGTACACACTTGTACAAGCTTGTACACGATTGTACACCCTTGTACACACTTGTGCACCCTTGTACAAACTTGTACATCCTTGTACACACTTGTACAACCTTGTACAAACTTGTACAAACTTGTACAAACTTTTACAAACTTGTACATCCTTGTACACGATTGTACACCCTTGTACACACTTGTACAACCTTGTACACACTTGTACAACCTGATACACACTTGTACAACCTTGTACACACTTGTACAACCTTGTACACACTTGTACAACCTTGTACATCCTTGTACACGATTGTACACCCTTGTACACACTTGTACAACCTTGTACACACTTGTACAACCTGATACACACTTGTACAACCTTGTACACACTTGTACAACCTTGTACACACTTGTACAACCTTGTACACACTTGTACAGCCTTGTACACAATTGTACAACCTTGTACACACTTGTACAACCTTGTACAAACTTGTACACAATTGTACAAACTTTTACATCCTTGTACACATTTGTACACCATTGTACACACTTGTACAACCTTGTACAACCTTGTACAAACCTGTACACCCTTGTACACACTTGTACAAGCTTGTACACGATTGTACACCCTTGTACACACTTGTGCACCCTTGTACAAACTTGTACATCCTTGTACACACTTGTACAACCTTGTACAAACTTGTACAAACTTGTACAAACTTTTACAAACTTGTACATCCTTGTACACGATTGTACACCCTTGTACACACTTGTACAACCTTGTACACACTTGTACAACCTGATACACAATTGTACAACCTTGTACACACTTGTACAACCTTGTACACACTTGTACAGCCTTGTACACAATTGTACAACCTTGTACACACTTGTACAGCCTTGTACACACTTGTACAGCCTTGTACAAAATTGTACAGCCTTGTACACAATTGTACAACCTTGTACACACTTGTACAACCTTGTACACCCTTGTACAAACTTTTACACATCGTACACACTTATACACCCTTGTACAAACTTGTACATCCTTGTACACACTTGTACAACCTTGTACACACTTGTACAACCTTGTACACACTTGTACAGCCTTGTACACAATTGTACAACCTTGTACACAGTTGTACAGCCTTGTACACAATTGTACAACCTTGTACACACTTGTACAACCTTGTACACCCTTGTACACACTTTTACTTATCGTACACAATTGTACACCCTTGTACAAACTTGTACATCCTTGTACACACTTGTACAACCTTGTACAAACTTGTCCAAACTTGTACATCCTTGTACACGATTTTACACCCTTGTACACACTTGTACAACCTTGTAAAAACTTGTACAACCTTGTACACACTTGTACACCCTTGTACACACTTGTACAACCTTGTACACACTTGTACAACCTTGTACACACTTGTACAACCTTGTACACACTTGTACAACCTTGTACACACTTGTACAACCTTGTACACACTTGTACAACCTTGTACACACTTGTACAACCTTGTACACACTTGTACAACCTTGTACATACTTGTACAACCTTGTACACACTTGTACAACCTTGTACACACTTGTACAACCTTGTACACACTTGTACAACCTTGTACACACTTGTACAACCATGTAAAAACTTGTACAACCTTGTACACACTTGTACACCCTTGTACACACTTGTACAAGCTTGTACACACTTGTACAACCTTGTACACACTTGTACACCCTTGTACACACTTGTACAACCTTGTACAAACCTGTACACCCTTGTACACACTTGTACAAGCTTGTACACACTTGTACAAGCTTGTACACACTTGTACAAGCTTGTACACACTTGTACACCTTTGTTCAAACTTGTGCACCCTTGTACACTTTTGTACACCCTTGTACACATTTGTACAACCTTGTACAAACTTGTACACACTTGTACAAACTTGTACACACTTGTACAACCTTGTACAAACTTGTACAACCTTGTACACACTTGTACAAGCTTGTACACACTTGTACAAGTTGTACACACTTGTACAACCTTGTACACACTTGTACAACCTTGTACACACTTGTACAACCTTGTACACACTTGTACAACCTTGTACACAATTGTAAAACCTTGTACACACTTGTACAACCTTGTACAAACTTGTACACACTTGTACAAACTTTTACATCCTTGTACACATTTGTACACCCTTGTACACACTTGTACAACCTTGTACAAACCTGTACACCCTTGTACACACTTGTACAAGCTTGTACACGATTGTACACCCTTGTACACACTTGTGCACCCTTGTACAAACTTGTACATCCTTGTACACACTTGTTCAACCTTGTACAAACTTGTACAAACTTGTACAAACTTTTACAAACTTGTACATCCTTGTACACGATTGTACACCCTTGTACACACTTGTACAACCTTGTACACACTTGTACAACCTGATACACAATTGTACAACCTTGTACACACTTGTACAACCTTGTACACACTTGTACAACCTTGTACACACTTGTACAACCTTGTACACACTTGTACAACCTTGTACACACTTGTACAGCCTTGTACACAATTGTACAACCTTGTACACACTTGTACAACCTTGTACACACTTGTACAACCTTGTACACAATTGTACAGCCTTGTACACACTTGTACAACCTTGTACACACTTGTACAGCCTTGTACAAAATTGTACAACCTTGTACACACTTGTACAGCCTTGTACACAATTGTACAACCTTGTACACACTTGTACAACCTTGTACACCCTTGTACAAACTTTTACACATCGTACACACTTGTACACCCTTGTACAAACTTGTACATCCTTGTACACACTTGTACAACCTTGTACACACTTGTACAATCTTGTACACACTTGTACAGCCTTGTACACAATTGTACAACCTTGTACACACTTGTACAGCCTTGTACACAATTGTACAACCTTGTACACACTTGTACAACCTTGTACACCCTTGTACACACTTTTACTTATCGTACACACTTGTACACCCTTGTACAAACT
This sequence comes from Macrosteles quadrilineatus, assembly GCF_028750875.1. Lineage (NCBI taxonomy): Eukaryota > Metazoa > Arthropoda > Insecta > Hemiptera > Cicadellidae > Macrosteles > Macrosteles quadrilineatus. The sequence goes on along the minus strand of NW_026543007.1, from coordinate 7,669 downwards.
TGTACATCCTTGTACACACTTGTACAACCTTGTACAAACTTGTACAAACTTGTACATCCTTGTACACGATTTTACCGCCTTGTACACACTTGTACAACCTTGTAAAAACTTGTACAACCTTGTACACACTTGTACACCCTTGTACACACTTGTACAAGCTTGTACACACTTGTACAACCTTGTACACACTTGTACACCCTTGTACACACATGTACAACCTTGTACACAACTTGTACAACCTTGTACACACTTGTACAACCTTGTAAAACTTGTACACCCTTGTACAAACTTGTACACCCCTGTACACACTTGTACACATTTGTACACACTTGTACACCCTTGTACACACTTGTACAACCTTGTACAAACTTATACAATCTTGTACACACTTGTACAACCCAGTACACAACTTGTACAACCTTGTACACACTTGAACAACCTTGTAAAACTTGTACACCCTTGTACAAACTTGTACACCCCTGTACACAATTGTACACATTTGTACACACTTGTAAACCCTTGTACACACTTGTACAACCTTGTACAAACTTATACAATCTTGTACACACTTGTACAACCCAGTACAAACTTGTACATCCTTGTACACACTTGTACAACCTTGTACACACTTGTACATCCTTGTACACAATTGTACACCCTTGTACACACTTGTACAACCTTGTACACACTTGTACAACCTTGAACACACTTGTACAGCCTTGTACACAATTGTACAACTTGTACACACCTGTACAACCTTGTACACACTTGTACAACCTTGTACACAATTGTACAGCCTTGTACACACTTGTACAACCTTGTACACACTTGTACAGCCTTGTACACAATTGCACAACTTTGTACACACTTGTACAACCTTGTACACACTTGTACAAGCTTGTACACACTTGTACAAGTTGTACACACTTATACAACCTTGTACACACTTGTACAACCTTGTACACACTTGTACAACCTTGTACACACTTGTACAACCTTGTACACAATTGTAAAACCTTGTACACACTTGTACAACCTTGTACAAACTTGTACACACTTGTACAAACTTTTACATCCTTGTACACATTTGTACACCCTTGTACACACTTGTACAACCTTGTACAACCTTGTACAAACCTGTACACCCTTGTACACACTTGTACAAGCTTGTACACGATTGTACACCCTTGTACACACTTGTGCACCCTTGTACAAACTTGTACATCCTTGTACACACTTGTACAACCTTGTACAAACTTGTACAAACTTGTACAAACTTTTACAAACTTGTACATCCTTGTACACGATTGTACACCCTTGTACACACTTGTACAACCTTGTACACACTTGTACAACCTGATACACAATTGTACAACCTTGTACACACTTGTACAACCTTGTACACAATTGTACAGCCTTGTACACACTTGTACAACCTTGTACACAATTGTACAGCCTTGTACAAAATTGTACAACCTTGTACACACTTGTACAGCCTTGTACACAATTGTACAACCTTGTACACACTTGTACAACCTTGTACACCCTTGTACAAACTTTTACACATCGTACACACTTGTACACCCTTGTACAAACTTGTACATCCTTGTACACACTTGTACAACCTTGTACACACTTGTACAATCTTGTACACACTTGTACAGCCTTGTACACAATTGTACAACCTTGTACACACTTGTACAACCTTGTACACCCTTGTACAAACTTTTACACATCGTACACACTTGTACACCCTTGTACAAACTTGTACATCCTTGTACACACTTGTACAACCTTGTACACACTTGTACAACCTTGTACACACTTGTACAGCCTTGTACACAATTGTACAACCTTGTACACAGTTGTACAGCCTTGTACACAATTGTACAACCTTGTACACACTTGTACAACCTTGTACACCCTTGTACACACTTTTACTTATCGTACACACTTGTACACCCTTGTACAAACTTGTACATCCTTGTACACACTTGTACATCCTTGTACACACTTGTACAACCTTGTACAAACTTGTACAAACTTGTACATCCTTGTACACGATTTTACACCCTTGTACACACTTGTACAACCTTGTAAAAACTTGTACAACCTTGTACACACTTGTACACCCTTGTACACACTTGTACAACCTTGTACACACTTGTACAACCTTGTACACACTTGTACAACCTTGTACACACTTGTACAACCTTGTACACACTTGTACAACCTTGTACACACTTGTACAACCTTGTACACATTTGTACACCCTTGTACACACTTGTACAACCTTGTACAACCTTGTACAAACCTGTACACCCTTGTACACACTTGTACAAGCTTGTACACGATTGTACACCCTTGTACACACTTGTGCACCCTTGTACAAACTTGTACAAACTTGTACATCCTTGTACACGATTTTACACCCTTGTACACACTTGTACAACCTTGTAAAAACTTGTACAACCTTGTACACACTTGTACACCCTTGTACACACTTGTACAACCTTGTACACACTTGTACAACCTTGTACACACTTGTACAACCTTGTACACACTTGTACAACCTTGTACACACTTGTACAACCTTGTACACACTTGTACAACCTTGTACACATTTGTACACCCTTGTACACACTTGTACAACCTTGTACAACCTTGTACAAACCTGTACACCCTTGTACACACTTGTACAAGCTTGTACACGATTGTACACCCTTGTACACACTTGTGCACCCTTGTACAAACTTGTACATCCTTGTACACACTTGTACAACCTTGTACAAACTTGTACAAACTTGTACAAACTTTTACAAACTTGTACATCCTTGTACACGATTGTACACCCTTGTACACACTTTTACAACCTTGTACACACTTGTACAACCTGATACACACTTGTACAACCTTGTACACACTTGTACAACCTTGTACACACTTGTACAACCTTGTACACACTTGTACAACCTTGTACACACTTGTACAGCCTTGTACACAATTGTACAACCTTGTACACACTTGTACAACCTTGTACAAACTTGTACACAATTGTACAAACTTTTACATCCTTGTACACATTTGTACACCATTGTACACACTTGTACAACCTTGTACAACCTTGTACAAACCTGTACACCCTTGTACACACTTGTACAAGCTTGTACACGATTGTACACCCTTGTACACACTTGTGCACCCTTGTACAAACTTGTACATCCTTGTACACACTTGTACAACCTTGTACAAACTTGTACAAACTTTTACAAACTTGTACATCCTTGTACACGATTGTACACCCTTGTACACACTTGTACAACCTTGTACACACTTGTACAACCTGATACACAATTGTACAACCTTGTACACACTTGTACAACCTTGTACACACTTGTACAGCCTTGTACACAATTGTACAACCTTGTACACACTTGTACAGCCTTGTACACACTTGTACAGCCTTGTACAAAATTGTACAGCCTTGTACACAATTGTACAACCTTGTACACACTTGTACAACCTTGTACACCCTTGTACAAACTTTTACACATCGTACACACTTGTACACCATTGTAAAAACTTGTACATCCTTGTACACACTTGTACAACCTTGTACACACTTGTACAACCTTGTACACACTTGTACAGCCTTGTACACAATTGTACAACCTTGTACACAGTTGTACAGCCTTGTACACAATTGTACAACCTTGTACACACTTGTACAACCTTGTACACCCTTGTACACACTTTTACTTATCGTACACACTTGTACACCCTTGTACAAACTTGTACATCCTTGTACACACTTGTACAACCTTGTACAAACTTGTACAAACTTGTACATCCTTGTACACGATTTTACACCCTTGTACACACTTGTACAACCTTGTAAAAACTTGTACAACCTTGTACACACTTGTACACCCTTGTACACACTTGTACAACCTTGTACACACTTGTACAACCTTGTACACACTTGTACAACCTTGTACACACTTGTACAACCTTGTACACACTTGTACAACCTTGTACACACTTGTACAACCTTGTACACACTTGTACAACCTTGTACACACTTGTACAACCTTGTACATACTTGTACAACCTTGTACACACTTGTACAACCTTGTACACACTTGTACAACCTTGTACACACTTGTACAACCTTGTACACACTTGTACAACCATGTAAAAACTTGTACAACCTTGTACACACTTGTACACCCTTGTACACACTTGTACAAGCTTGTACACACTTGTACAACCTTGTACACACTTGTACACCCTTGTACACACTTGTACAACCTTGTACAAACCTGTACACCCTTGTACACACTTGTACAAGCTTGTACACACTTGTACAAGCTTGTACACACTTGTACAAGCTTGTACACACTTGTACACCTTTGTTCAAACTTGTGCACCCTTGTACACTTTTGTACACCCTTGTACACATTTGTACAACCTTGTACAAACTTGTACACACTTGTACAAACTTGTACACACTTGTACAACCTTGTACAAACTTGTACAACCTTGTACACACTTGTACAAGCTTGTACACACTTGTACAAGTTGTACACACTTGTACAACCTTGTACACACTTGTACAACCTTGTACACACTTGTACAACCTTGTACACACTTGTACAACCTTGTACACAATTGTAAAACCTTGTACACACTTGTACAACCTTGTACAAACTTGTACACACTTGTACAAACTTTTACATCCTTGTACACATTTGTACACCCTTGTACACACTTGTACAACCTTGTACAAACCTGTACACCCTAGTACACACTTGTACAAGCTTGTACACGATTGTACACCCTTGTACACACTTGTGCACCCTTGTACACACTTGTACAACCTTGTACACACTTGTACAACCTGACACACAATTGTACAACCTTGTACACACTTGTACAACCTTGTACACACTTGTACAACCTTGTACACACTTGTACAACCTTGTACACACTTGTACAACCTTGTACACACTTGTACAACCTTGTACACACTTGTACAGCCTTGTACACAATTGTACAACCTTGTACACACTTGTACAACCTTGTACACACTTGTACAACCTTGTACACAATTGTACAGCCTTGTACACAATTGTACAACCTTGTACACACTTGTACAGCCTTGTACACACTTGTACAGACTTGTACAAAATTGTACAGCCTTGTACACAATTGTACAACCTTGTACACACTTGTACAACCTTGTACACCCTTGTACAAACTTGTACATCCTTGTACACGATTGTACACACTTGTACAAACTTGTATATCCTTGTACACACTTGTACAACCTGATACACAATTGTACAACCTTGTACACACTTGTACAGCCTTGTACAAAATTGTACAACCTTGTACACACTTGTACAACCTTGTTTACACTTGTACAACCTTGTACACAATTGTACAGCCTTGTACACAATTGTACAACCTTGTACACACTTGTACAGCCTTGTACACACTTGTACAGCCTTGTACAAAATTGTACAGCCTTGTACACATTTGTACAACCTTGTACACACTTGTACAACCTTGTACACCCTTGTACAAACTTTTACACATCGTACACACTTGTACACCCTTGTACAAACTTGTACATCCTTGTACACACTTGTACAACCTTGTACACACTTGTACAACCTTGTACACACTTGTACAGCCTTGTACACAATTGTACAACCTTGTACACAGTTGTACAGCCTTGTACACAATTGTACAACCTTGTACACACTTGTACAACCTTGTACACCCTTGTACACACTTTTACTTATCGTACACACTTGTACACCCTTGTACAAACTTGTACATCCTTGTACACACTTGTACAACCTTGTACAAACTTGTACAAACTTGTACATCCTTGTACACGATTTTACACCCTTGTACACACTTGTACAACCTTGTAAAAACTTGTACAACCTTGTACACACTTGTACACCCTTGTACACACTTGTACAACCTTGTACACACTTGTACAACCTTGTACACACTTGTACAACCTTGTACACACTTGTACAACCTTGTACACACTTGTACAACCTTGTACACACTTGTACAACCTTGTACACATTTGTACACCCTTGTACACACTTGTACAACCTTGTACAACCTTGTACAAACCTGTACACCCTTGTACACACTTGTACAAGCTTGTACACGATTGTTCACCCTTGTACACACTTGTGCACCCTTGTACAAACTTGTACATCCTTGTACACACTTGTACAACCTTGTACAAACTTGTACATCCTTGTACACACTTGTACAACCTTGTACACACTTGTACATCCTTGTACACACTTGTACAACCTGATACACACTTGTACAACCTTGTACACACTTGTACAACCTTGTACACACTTGTACAACCTTGTACACACTTGTACAACCTTGTACACACTTGTACAACCTGATACACACTTGTACAACCTTGTACACACTTGTACAACCTTGAACACACTTGTACAACCTTGTACACACTTGTACAGCCTTGTACACAATTGTACAACCTTGTACACACTTGTACAACCTTGTACAAACTTGTACACACTTGTACAAACTTTTACATCCTTGTACACATTTGTACACTATTGTACACACTTGTACAACCTTGTACAACCTTGTACAAACCTGTACACCCTTGTACACACTTGTACAAGCTTGTACACGATTGTACACCCTTGTACACACTTGTGCACCCTTGTACAAACTTGTACATCCTTGTACACACTTGTACAACCTTGTACAAACTTGTACAAACTTGTACAAACTTTTACAAACTTGTACATCCTTGTACACGATTGTACACCCTTGTACACACTTGTACAACCTTGTACACACTTGTACAACCTGATACACAATTGTACAACCTTGTACACACTTGTACAACCTTGTACACACTTGTACAGCCTTGTACACAATTGTACAACCTTGTACACACTTGTACAGCCTTGTACACACTTGTACAGCCTTGTACAAAATTGTACAGCCTTGTACACAATTGTACAACCTTGTACACACTTGTACAACCTTGTACACCCTTGTACAAACTTTTACACATCGTACACACTTGTACACCCTTGTACAAACTTGTACAACCTTGTACACACTTGTACAGCCTTGTACACAATTGTACAACCTTGTACACAATTGTACAGCCTTGTACACACTTGTACAACCTTGTACACACTTGTACAACCTTGTACAACCTTGTACACACTTGTACAACCTTGTAAAAACTTGTACACCCTTGTACACACTTGTACAACCTTGTACAACCTTGTACACACTTGTACAGCCTTGTACAACCTTGTACAACCTTGTACACACTTGTACAGCCTTGTAAAAACTTGTACACCCTTGTACACACATGTACAACCTTGTACACAACTTGTACAACCTTGTACACACTTGTACAACCTTGTAAAACTTGTACACATTTGTACACACTTGTACACCCTTGTACACACTTGTACAACCTTGTACAAACTTATACAATCTTGTACACACTTGTACAACCCAGTACACACTTGTACAATCTTGTACAAACTTGTACTCCCTTGTACAAACTTGTACATCCTTGTACACACTTGTACAACCTTGTACAAACTTGTACAAACTTGTACATCCT